>NC_079220.1:57205537-57338037 GCF_029633865.1 Lampris incognitus
CGCTACAAGCCACGGCTGAATGATCATGAAGTAAAGCACCAACCGGCAGGTAATGATCCAAAAATATGGGCGCAATTAGAATAATTTCTTAACGAGGCTTGGCGAATCATCGCTGAGGTCCTAAGCAATTCGCCTTACATCTCATCTCGGCCTTCTCAGGCCTCATCAGCTCGGCTGGTTTTACCCACAAAGCGAGTTCTGCAAGGTTGCTCCACCAGGGAAGTACCGGGGATGGGGCATCTGCCTCCCAAATGATGATGATTATTACCATCATAACCTTAATTACAGCAATGATGGGAGCACTTCTGGAAAACCTTTTGGAAATATGGGCCGAAACATCGCTCTGTGTACTTAGAGGAGGGGTCATATTTACAAAACCAGCTACTCGCCTTTCACAGTGAATACCAGGAGATGGACAGAAAGCCTGTGCATCAAATAAGTCCCAAATAAGTCACAGTCCTCGACATGTGTGTGTGTGTCTGTATCGCAATCCTTAATATGTGTGTCTGTCTGTGTGTGCTCCCGGTACCTGCAGTCTGCTCTGCAGCTGGGCATGGCAGGGTGTGATGGAGGCCACAGCTCTGGGAAAGAAGCTCTTCCTCATTCTGTTGGTGCAGGATCTCATTGTCCTGAAACATTTGGCAGACGGCAGCGGTTCAAACAGGGAGTGGCCAGGGTGTGTGGTGTTCCTGATGATGCTGCTCGCTTTCTTCCTCAGTCGACCGGCATAGATGGTGTCCCGTTTTGGGAGCGCCATCCCGACAATGTGCTGGGCCACCTCCACCACACGGTGCAGGCCCTTTCGCTTGGCAGCGGTGCAGCTGGCATGCACGCCACACAGTGACGCAGTTGGTCAGGACGCGCTCAGTGGTGCTCCTGTAGAATTTAGCAGCGGTTTCCGTGGGAGCTGGGCTTGTTTCAGCTTCCTGAGGAAGAAGAGTCTTTGTCGGGCGTTTTTGAACAGGTGTGACATGTCGGGGGTCCATGACAGCTGTTTTGACACAGTGACTCCAAGGAACTTTAGGTTTTCCACACTTTCCACCGCTTCTCCATGCATGTGTCCTTTGTCCTTGAAGGGTGAAGGACCAGAGTAGTAATGATACAGAATCCCCATATGTAGTCAGTGAATCACTTACAGAGGAAACACATGAAATTCCCATGTGATTACATATGAGTCACGTCTTAAATCTCATGCAGCCATGGTGTCACATTATCACACATGGAGCACATGTTCGTGCGTTAACATGACATTTTTCCATGTGTTGCGCGTGAACACAAAACTAAATCACACACTTCCAAAACTACATTTCCCAAAACAAAGCACGTGCTCCTTTCTTATTGCCAGGTGATTTGACCACGTTTACCAAGATTCCCCCACCTCTGAAATTCATGTGGTTTTTCCCTACAGGATGAAGGGCGTTTCTTGCACCATACGTGCTACAACAGGAAAACCAGCTCTTCCTCATTGAACACGGCAGCCAAGGCCTCCCAGAGTCCCAGCGTTCTCCGGCTCTCCTCCTCTCCACCTTCTCGGAGAACGTTCTTCAATTACAGCCAGTGTTGCTGCCCAGCTGATGAATTAATATCCCGCCTGCATTGTCTTACTGACGAGTGCCTTCATAAATCACCAAACACACACACACACTCCATTTATTTATTTTCCTCCGTCTGCTTCCAAGATAACAGCACCTCCACTCAGCCTCCCCCCCCCCCGCAGCGAGCCCGTTCTCTTACTCGCTCCACAGGCGCAGTTTGCGTTGGTTGGGGGAGGGGGGCTCACTGCGCCCCCCTAGAGGCCGTAGCCAGAAATGTATGTAGAAATTAAAATATCGTCCATATCTTTTATAATAACACAGTACTAAGACTTTCTTGTACTGCTTCGTGCTATAATAATGAATTCAAAGGGTAAACTTATTGCGTGGCTTTTCTTCTTTTCCTAAAACTTTGGTTCTGGCCTCATTTCCAGAGTGTAACCCTGTATTTTAGGCGGTGAGCTCCTGTAAGGTCTTTGCCTTGTGTTAGGTGATGTGGACCAGGGCCGGGAAGACAGACGGGGAACAGCACTCCAGGTGGAGGTGGGGGCAGGACAGACTGCTCTCCTTTATTTTCTTAAAAGCACCATCCGTCCATCCACCCATCCATTATCATCCATCCATCCATCATCCACCCATCCGTCCATCCACCCATCCGTCCGTCCATCCATCCATCATCCATCCACGCATCCGTCCATCCATTATCATGCAGGAGCCTATCCCAGCAGTCTGAGCGGCAGGCGGCGGGGAGACGCGCTGGACAGGCCGCCGGGCCACCACAGGGGCGCTTAGACGAACCAAACCGATCCGTTTGCAGCGGCGTTATTGGCTCATGAATGAAACATCAACTAAAACAAGCGTCCGCCGCCTCTACCGACACGTTAGCCGGCCACGGCACGCAGGTTCCTAAGCCTTGTAAGCGCTGCCCAGGTTAGCTAGCTAGCTAGCTCGCCCACGCTACGCAAGCAGCCGTCAGCAAAAACGTCGTTCCCACGTCACAGTTACAAAAGTGGTTCCGTGCTGCTCATAACCACACCTGGGCCAGGCGAGCCGCCCGACAAGGTTCTAACTCGGAAAGCGATGCTGGTGGTTTAAACTTCGGGGTTTTCAGTCGTAAAGCGCTCTGCCCAAAACTCAAGCCCACGGCAGCCTAACAGAAACGGAGAATCACACACGAGCGCCACCTGCTGGTAACGGTACGATTCACTCCTGCAGCGCACACGAATAAGCAGACCCGCTTGGCTGACGGGCCGGATCCTTTAGTTCAGTGGTTAACGTTGTCTCCTGTGGCGCAGGAGATATGGGTTCGCGTCGAAGAAGAAGAAGAAGCAGAAGAAGAAAAACTTTTGAAGGCAGCAACGATGAATCGTCCTCTATTCATCATCACTCACAGGACAGTTTGTAAATTCCTTCACAAAGTGTGTTTTTAAAAGATAAACATGTCGTTATGATGAAACCTGAGGTTGAAACATGTATTGTATTTAATTAGATAAATGTATTTTTGCTAACTCCTGTCAATGCTAGTAATGAGCGGAAAGGCTAACTTTAGCTAGCGGAGATGTTGTGATAGTCACACGCAAATAAACTCTAAAGGTTATAACTTTAATACGGAACGGGTTACTTTAACCTTGTTGTGAAAACAATGTTTTATATAGTATTTACTACATTCATGTCACAGTACTGTGTTTTATATAGTATTTACATTCATGTCACAGTACTGTGTTTTATATTTACATTCATGTCACAGTACTGTGTTTTATATAGCATTTACATTCATGTCACAGTACTGTGTTTTATATAGCATTTACATTTATGTCACAGTACTGTGTTTTTATAGTATTTACATTCATGTCACAGTACTGTGTTTTATATAGCATTTACATTTATGTCCCAGTACTGTGTTTTATATAACATTTACATTCAAGTCACAGTACTGTGTTTTATATAGTATTTACATTCATGTCACAATACTGTGTTTTATATAGTATTTACATTCATGTCACAGTACTGTGTTTTATATAGCATTTACATTCATGTCACAGTACTGTGTTTTATATTTACATTCATGTCACAGTACTGTGTTTTATATAGCACTTACATTCATGTCCCAGTACTGTGTTTTATATAGTATTTACATTCTTGTCACAGTACTGTGTTTTATATAGTATTTACATTCATGTCGGCAGGCGGCGGGGAGACACGCTGGACAGGCCGCCGGGCCATCACAGGGGCGCTTAGACGAACCAAACCGATCCGTTTGCAGCGGCGTTATTGGCTCATGAATGAAACATCAACTAAAACAAGAGTCCGCCGCCTCTACCGACACGTTAGCCGGCCACGGCACGCAGGTTCCTAAGCCTTGTAAGCGCTGCCCAGGTTAGCTAGCTAGCTAGCTCGCCCACGCTACGCAAGCAGCCGTCAGCAAACACGTCGTTCCCACGTTATAGTTACAAAACTGGTTCCGTGCTGCCCATAACCACACCTGGGCCAGGCGAGCCGCCCGACAAGGTTCTAACTCGGAAAGCGATCCTGGTGGTTTAAACTTAGGGGTTTTCAGTCGTAAAGCGCTCTGCCCAAAACTCAAGCCCACGGCAGCCTAACAGAAACGTAGAATCACACACGAGCGCCACCTGCTGGTCACGGTACGATTCACTCCTTCAGCGCACACGAATAAGCAGACCCGCTTGGCTGACGGGCCGGACCCTTTAGTTCAGTGGTTAACGTTGTCTCCTGTGGCGCAGGAGATATGGGTTCGCGTCGAAGAAGAAGAAGGAGAAGAAGAAGAAGAAGAAGGAGAAGAAGAAGAAGAAGAACTTTTGAAGACAGCAACGATGAATCGTCCTCTATTCATCATCACTCACAGGACAGTTTGTAAATTCCTTCACAAAGTGTGTTTTTAAAAGATAAACATGTCGTTATGATGAAACCTGAGGTTGAAACATGTATTGTATTTAATTAGATAAATGTATTTTTGCTAACTCCTGTCAATGCTAGTAATGAGTGGGAAGGCTAACTTTAGCTAGCGGAGATGTTCTGATAGTCACACGCAAATGAACTCTAAAGGTTATAACTTTAATACGGAACGGGTTACTTTAACCTTGTTGTGAAAGCAATGTTTTATATAGTATTTACATTCATGTCACAGTACTGTGTTTTATATAGTATTTACATTCATGTCTAGGTACTGTTTTTTATATAGCATTTATATTTATGTCACAGTACTGTGTTTTATATAGTATTTACATTCATGTCACAGTACTGTGTTTTATGTAGCATTTACATTCATGTCACAGTACTGTGTTTTATATAGCATTTACATTCATGTCACAGTACTGTGTTTTATATAGTATTTACATTCATGTCCCAGTGCTGTGTTTTATATAGCATTTACATTCATGTCCCAGTACTGTGTTTTATATAGCATTTACATTCATGTCCCAGTACTGTGTTTTGTATGGCATTTACATTCATGTCCCAGTACTGTGTTTTATATAGCATTTACATTCATGTCCCAGTACTGTGTTTTATATAGCATTTACATTCATGTCCCAGTACTGTGTTTTATATAGTATTTACATTCATGTCCCAGTACTGTGTTTTATATAGTATTTACATTCATGTCCCAGTACTGTGTTTTATATAGCATTTACATTTATGTCCCAGTACTGTGTTTTGTATAGCATTTACATTTATGTCCCAGTACTGTGTTTTATATAGTATTTACATTCATGTGACAGTACTGTGTTTTATATAGCATTTACATTTATGTCCCAGTACTGTGTTTTATATAGCATTTACATTCATGTCACAGTGCTGTGTTTTATATAGCATTTACATTCATGTCACAGTGCTGTGTTTTATATAGCATTTACATTCATGTCCCAGTACTGTGATTTATGTAGCATTTACATTCATGTCCCAGTACTGTGTTTTATATAGCATTTACATTTATGTCCCAGTAGTGTGTTTTATATAGCATTTACATTTATGTCCCAGTGCTGTGTTTTATATAGTATTCAGGTTCATGTCCCAGTACTGTGTTTTATATAGCATTTACATTCATGTCCCAGTACTGTGTTTTATATAGCATTTAGATTCATGTCACAGTACTGTGTTTTATATAGTATTTACATTCATGTCACAGTACTGTGTTTTATATAGTATTTACATTCATGTCACAGTACTGTGTTTTATATAGTATTTACATTCATGTCACAGTGCTGTTTTATATAGTATTTACATTCATGTCCCAGTACTGTGTTTTAAATAGCATTTACATTCATTTCACAGTACTGTGTTTTATATAGCATTTACATTTATGTCACAGTACTGTGTTTTATATAGTATTTACATTCATTTCACAGTACTGTTTTATATAGCATTTACATTCATGTCACAGTACTGTGTTTTATATAGCATTTACATTCATTTCACAGTACTGTGTTTTATATAGCATTTACATTCATTTCACAGTACTGTGTTTTATATAGTATTTACATTCATGTCACAGTACTGAGTTTTATATAGTATTTACATTCATGTCCCAGTACTGTGTTTTATATAGCACTTACATTCATGTCCCAGTACTGTGTCTTATATAGCATTTACATTCATGTCACAGTACTGTGTTTTATATAGTATTTACATTCATGTCACAGCACTGTGTTTTATATAGCATTTACATTCATTTCCCAGTACTGTGTTTTATATAGCATTTACATTCATGTCACAGTACTGTGTTTTATATAGTATTTACATTCATGTCACAGTACTGTGTTTTATATTTACATTCATGTCACAGTACTGTGTTTTATATAGCATTTACATTTATGTCACAGTACTGTGTTTTATATAGTATTTACATTCATGTCACAGTACTGTGTTTTATATAGCATTTACATTTATGTCCCAGTACTGTGTTTTATATAGCATTTACATTCAAGTCACAGTACTGTATTTTATATAGTATTTACATTCATGTCACAGTACTGTGTTTTATATAGTATTTACATTCATGTCACAGTACTGTGTTTTATATAGCATTTACATTCATGTCACAGTACTGTGTTTTATATTTACATTCATGTCACAGTACTGTGTTTTATATAGCATTTACATTCATGTCCCAGTACTGTGTTTTATATAGTATTTACATTCATGTCGGCAGGCGGCGGGGAGACACGCTGGACAGGCCGCCGGGCCATCACAGGGGCGCTTAGACGAACCAAACCGATCCGTTTGCAGCGGCGTTATTGGCTCATGAATGAAACATCAACTAAAACAAGAGTCCGCCGCCTCTACCGACACGTTAGCCGGCCACGGCACGCAGGTTCCTAAGCCTTGTAAGCGCTGCCCAGGTTAGCTAGCTAGCTAGCTCGCCCACGCTACGCAAGCAGCCGTCAGCAAACACGTCGTTCCCACGTTAGTTACAAAACTGGTTCCGTGCTGCCCATAACCACACCTGGGCCAGGCGAGCCGCCCGACAAGGTTCTAACTCGGAAAGCGATCCTGGTGGTTTAAACTTCGGGGTTTTCAGTCGTAAAGCGCTCTGCCCAAAACTCAAGCCCACGGCAGCCTAACAGAAACGTAGAATCACACACGAGCGCCACCTGCTGGTCACGGTACGATTCACTCCTTCAGCGCACACGAATAAGCAGACCCGCTTGGCTGACGGGCCGGACCCTTTAGTTCAGTGGTTAACGTTGTCTCCTGTGGCGCAGGAGATATGGGTTCGCGTCGAAGAAGAAGAAGGAGAAGAAGAAGAAGAAGAAGAAGAAGAAGAAGAAGAAGAAGGAGAAGAAGAAGAAGAACTTTTGAAGACAGCAACGATGAATCGTCCTCTATTCATCATCACTCACAGGACAGTTTGTAAATTCCTTCACAAAGTGTGTTTTTAAAAGATAAACATGTCGTTATGATGAAACCTGAGGTTGAAACATGTATTGTATTTAATTAGATAAATGTATTTTTGCTAACTCCTGTCAATGCTAGTAATGAGTGGGAAGGCTAACTTTAGCTAGCGGAGATGTTGTGATAGTCACACGCAAATAAACTCTAAAGGTTATAACTTTAATACGGAACGGGTTACTTTAACCTTGTTGTGAAAGCAATGTTTTATATAGTATTTACATTCATGTCACAGTACTGTGTTTTATATAGTATTTACATTCATGTCTAGGTACTGTTTTTTATATAGCATTTATATTTATGTCACAGTACTGTGTTTTATATAGTATTTACATTCATGTCACAGTACTGTGTTTTATGTAGCATTTACATTCATGTCACAGTACTGTGTTTTATATAGTATTTACATTCATGTCACAGTACTGTTTTATTTTGCATTTACATTCATGTCACAGTACTGTGTTTTATATAGCATTTACATTCATGTCCCAGTACTGTTTTATATAGTATTTACATTCATGTCACAGTACTGTTTTATATAGTATTTACATTCATGTCCCAGTACTGTGTTTTATATAGAATTTACATTCATGTCCCAGTACTGTGTTTTATATAGCATTTACATTCATGTCACAGTACTGTTTTATATAGTATTTACATTCATGTCCCAGAGCTGTTTTATATAGTATTTACATTCATGTCACAGCACTGTGTTTTATATAGCATTTACATTCATTTCCCAGTACTGTGTTTTATATAGCATTTACATTCATGTCACAGTACTGTGTTTTATATAGTATTTACATTCATGTCACAGTAATGTGTTTTATATAGTATTTACATTCATGTCGGCAGGCGGCGGGGAGACGCGCTGGACAGGCCGCCGGGCCATCACAGGGGCGCTTAGACGAACCAAACCGATCCGTTTGCAGCGGCGTTATTGGCTCATGAATGAAACATCAACTAAAACAAGCGTCCGCCGCCTCTACCGACACGTTAGCCGGCCACGGCACGCAGGTTCCTAAGCCTTGTAAGCGCTGCCCAGGTTAGCTAGCTAGCTAGCTCGCCCACGCTACGCAAGCAGCCGTCAGCAAAAACGTCGTTCCCACGTTACAGTTACAAAACTGGTTCCGTGCTGCCCATAACCACACCTGGGCCAGGCGAGCCGCCCGACAAGGTTCTAACTCGGAAAGCGATCCTGGTGGTTTAAACTTCGGGGTTTTCAGTCGTAAAGCGCTCTGCCCAAAACTCAAGCCCACGGCAGCCTAACAGAAACGTAGAATCACACACGAGCGCCACCTGCTGGTAACGGTACGATTCACTCCTGCAGCGCACACGAATAAGCAGACCCGCTTGGCTGACGGGCCGGATCCTTTAGTTCAGTGGTTAACGTTGTCTCCTGTGGCGCAGGAGATATGGGTTCGCGTCGAGGAGGAAGAAGAAGAAGAAGAAGAAGGAGAAGAAGAAGAACTTTTGAAGGCAGCAACGATGAATCGTCCTCTATTCATCATCACTCACAGGACAGTTTGTAAATTCCTTCACAAAGTGTGTTTTTAAAAGATAAACATGTCGTTATGATGAAACCTGAGGTTGAAACATGTATTGTATTTAATTAGATAAATGTATTTTTGCTAACTCCTGTCAATGCTAGTAATGAGTGGGAAGGCTAACTTTAGCTAGCGGAGATGTTGTGATAGTCACACGCAAATAAACTCTAAAGGTTATAACTTTAATACGGAACGGGTTACTTTAACCTTGTTGTGAAAGCAATGTTTTATATAGTATTTACATTCATGTCACAGTACTGTGTTTTATATAGTATTTACATTCATGTCTAGGTACTGTTTTTTATATAGCATTTATATTTATGTCACAGTGCTGTGTTTTATATAGTATTTACATTCATGTCACAGTACTGTGTTTTATGTAGCATTTACATTCATGTCACAGTACTGTGTTTTATATAGTATTTACATTCATGTCCCAGTACTGTGTTTTATATAGCATTTACATTCATGTCCCAGTACTGTGTTTTATATAGCATTTACATTCATGTCACAGTACTGTGTTTTATATAGTATTTACATTCATGTCACAGTACTGTTTTATATAGCATTTACATTCATGTCACAGTACTGTGTTTTATATAGTATTTACATTCATGTCCCAGTAGTGTGTTTTATATAGCATTTACATTCATGTCCCAGTAGTGTGTTTTATATAGCATTTACATTCATGTCACAGTACTGTGTTTTATATAGCATTTACATTCATGTCCCAGTACTGTGTTTTATATAGCATTTACATTCATGTCCCAGTGCTGTGTTTTATATAGCATTTACATTCATGTCACAGTACTGTGTTTTATATAGTATTTACATTCCTGTCCCAGTACTGTGTTTTATATAGCATTTACATTCATGTCACAGTACTGTGTTTTATATAGCATTTACATTCATGTCCCAGTACTGTGTTTTATATAGTATTTACATTCATGTCCCAGTACTGTGTTTTATATAGCATTTACATTCATGTCACAGTACTGTGTTTTATATAGCATTTACATTCATGTCACAGTACTGTGTTTTATATAGTATTTACATTCATGTCACAGTACTGTTTTATTTTGCATTTACATTCATGTCACAGTACTGTGTTTTATATAGCATTTACATTCATGTCCCAGTACTGTTTTATATAGTATTTACATTCATGTCACAGTACTGTTTTATATAGTATTTACATTCATGTCACAGTACTGTGTTTTATATAGAATTTACATTCATGTCCCAGTACTGTGTTTTATATAGCATTTACATTCATGTCACAGTACTGTGTTTTATATAGTATTTACATTCATGTCCCAGTGCTGTTTTATATAGTATTTACATTCATGTCACAGCACTGTGTTTTATATAGCATTTACATTCATTTCCCAGTACTGTTTTATATAGCATTTACATTCATGTCACAGTACTGTGTTTTATATAGTATTTACATTCATGTCACAGTACTGTGTTTTATATAGTATTTACATTCTTGTCACAGTACTGTGTTTTATATAGTATTTACATTCATGTCGGCAGGCGGCGGGGAGACGCGCTGGACAGGCCGCCGGGCCATCACAGGGGCGCTTAGACGAACCAAACCGATCCGTTTGCAGCGGCGTTATTGGCTCATGAATGAAACATCAACTAAAACAAGCGTCCGCCGCCTCTACCGACACGTTAGCCGGCCACGGCACGCAGGTTCCTAAGCCTTGTAAGCGCTGCCCAGGTTAGCTAGCTAGCTAGCTCGCCCACGCTACGCAAGCAGCCGTCAGCAAAAACGTCGTTCCCACGTTACAGTTACAAAACTGGTTCCGTGCTGCCCATAACCACACTTGGGCCAGGCGAGCCGCCCGACAAGGTTCTAACTCGGGAAAGCGATCCTGGTGGTTTAAACTTCGGGGTTTTCAGTCGTAAAGCGCTCTGCCCAAAACTCAAGCCCACGGCAGCCTAACAGAAACGTAGAATCACACACGAGCGCCACCTGCTGGTAACGGTACGATTCACTCCTGCAGCGCACACGAATAAGCAGACCCGCTTGGCTGACGGGCCGGACCCTTTAGTTCAGTGGTTAACGTTGTCTCCTGTGGCGCAGGAGATATGGGTTCGCGTCGAGGAGGAAGAAGAAGAAGAAGAACTTTTGATGGCAGCAACGATGAATCGTCCTCTATTCATCATCACTCACAGGACAGTTTGTAAATTCCTTCACAAAGTGTGTTTTTAAAAGATAAACATGTCGTTATGATGAAACCTGAGGTTGAAACATGTATTGTATTTAATTAGATAAATGTATTTTTGCTAACTCCTGTCAATGCTAGTAATGAGTGGGAAGGCTAACTTTAGCTAGCGGAGATGTTGTGATAGTCACACGCAAATAAACTCTAAAGGTTATAACTTTAATACGGAACGGGTTACTTTAACCTTGTTGTGAAAGCAATGTTTTATATAGTATTTACGTTCATGTCACAGTACTGTGTTTTATATAGTATTTACATTCATGTCTAGGTACTGTTTTTTATATAGCATTTATATTTATGTCACAGTACTGTGTTTTATATAGTATTTACATTCATGTCACAGTACTGTGTTTTATGTAGCATTTACATTCATGTCACAGTACTGTGTTTTATATAGTATTTACATTCATGTCCCAGTACTGTGTTTTATATAGCATTTACATTCATGTCCCAGTACTGTGTTTTATATAGCATTTACATTCATGTCACAGTACTGTGTTTTATATAGTATTTACATTCATGTCACAGTACTGTTTTATATAGCATTTACATTCATGTCACAGTACTGTGTTTTATATAGTATTTACATTCATGTCCCAGTACTGTGTTTTATATAGCATTTACATTCATGTCCCAGTAGTGTGTTTTATATAGCATTTACATTCATGTCACAGTACTGTGTTTTATATAGCATTTACATTCATGTCCCAGTACTGTGTTTTATATAGCATTTACATTCATGTCACAGTACTGTGTTTTATATAGCATTTACATTCATGTCCCAGTACTGTTTTATATAGTATTTACATTCATGTCACAGTACTGTTTTATATAGTATTTACATTCATGTCACAGTACTGTGTTTTATATAGAATTTACATTCATGTCCCAGTACTGTGTTTTATATAGCATTTACATTCATGTCACAGTACTGTGTTTTATATAGTATTTACATTCATGTCCCAGTGCTGTTTTATATAGTATTTACATTCATGTCACAGCACTGTTTTATATAGCATTTACATTCATTTCCCAGTACTGTGTTTTATATAGCATTTACATTCATGTCACAGTACTGTGTTTTATATAGTATTTACATTCATGTCACAGTAATGTGTTTTATATAGTATTTACATTCATGTCACAGTAATGTGTTTTACATAGTATTTACATTCATGTCACAGTAATGTGTTTTATATAGTATTTACATTCATGTCACAGTAATGTGTTTTATATAGTATTTACATTCATGTCGTCAGGCGGCGGGGAGACGCGCTGGACAGGCCGCCGGGCCATCACAGGGGCGCTTAGACGAACCAAACCGATCCGTTTGCAGCGGCGTTATTGGCTCATGAATGAAACATCAACTAAAACAAGCGTCCGCCGCCTCTACCGACACGTTAGCCGGCCACGGCACGCAGGTTCCTAAGCCTTGTAAGCGCTGCCCAGGTTAGCTAGCTAGCTAGCTCGCCCACGCTACGCAAGCAGCCGTCAGCAAAAACGTCGTTCCCACGTTACAGTTACAAAACTGGTTCCGTGCTGCCCATAACCACACCTGGGCCAGGCGAGCCGCCCGACAAGGTTCTAACTCGGAAAGCGATCCTGGTGGTTTAAACTTCGGGGTTTTCAGTCGTAAAGCGCTCTGCCCAAAACTCAAGCCCACGGCAGCCTAACAGAAACGTAGAATCACACACGAGCGCCACCTGCTGGTAACGGTACGATTCACTCCTGCAGCGCACACGAATAAGCAGACCCGCTTGGCTGACGGGCCGGACCCTTTAGTTCAGTGGTTAACGTTGTCTCCTGTGGCGCAGGAGATATGGGTTCGCGTCGAGGAGGAGGAGGAGGAGGAGGAAGAAGAAGAAGAAGAAGAAGAAGAAGAAGAAGAAGAAGAAGAAGAAGGACTTTTGATGGCAGCAACGATGAATCGTCCTCTATTCATCATCACTCACAGGACAGTTTGTAAATTCCTTCACAAAGTGTGTTTTTAAAAGATAAACATGTCGTTATGATGAAACCTGAGGTTGAAAAATATGTATTGTATTTAATTAGATAAATGTATTTTTGCTAACTCCTGTCAATGCTAGTAATGAGCGGAAAGGCTAACTTTAGCTAGCGGAGATGTTGTGATAGTCACACGCAAATAAACTCTAAAGGTTATAACTTTAATACGGAACGGGTTACTTTAACCTTGTTGTGAAAACAATGTTTTATATAGTATTTACTACATTCATGTCACAGTACTGTGTTTTATATAGTATTTACATTCATGTCACAGTACTGTGTTTTATATAGCATTTACATTCATGTCACAGTACTGTGTTTTATATAGTATTCAGGTTCATGTCCCAGTACTGTGTTTTATATAGCATTTACATTCATGTCCCAGTACTGTGTTTTATATAGCATTTACATTCATGTCCCAGTACTGTGTTTTATATAGCATTTACATTCATGTCACAGTACTGTGTTTTATATAGTATTTACATTCATGTCACAGTACTGTGTTTTATATAGCATTTACATTCATGTCACAGTACTGTTTTATATAGTATTTACATTCATGTCCCAGTACTGTGTTTTATATAGCATTTACATTCATGTCCCAGTACTGTGTTTTATATAGCATTTACATTCATGTCACAGTACTGTGTTTTATATAGTATTTACAGTCATGTCACAGTACTGTGTTTTATATAGTATTTACATTCATGTCCCAGTACTGTGTTTTATATAGCACTTACATTCATGTCCCAGTACTGTGTCTTATATAGCATTTACATTCATGTCACAGTACTGTGTTTTATATAGCATTTACATTTATGTCCCAGTACTGTGTTTTGTATAGCATTTACATTTATGTCCCAGTACTGTGTTTTATATAGTATTTACATTCATGTCACAGTAATGTGTTTTATATAGTATTTACATTCATGTCGTCAGGCGGCGGGGAGACGCGCTGGACAGGCCGCCGGGCCATCACAGGGGCGCTTAGACGAACCAAACCGATCCGTTTGCAGCGGCGTTATTGGCTCATGAATGAAACATCAACTAAAACAAGCGTCCGCCGCCTCTACCGACACGTTAGCCGGCCACGGCACGCAGGTTCCTAAGCCTTGTAAGCGCTGCCCAGGTTAGCTAGCTAGCTAGCTCGCCCACGCTACGCAAGCAGCCGTCAGCAAAAACGTCGTTCCCACGTTACAGTTACAAAACTGGTTCCGTGCTGCCCATAACCACACCTGGGCCAGGCGAGCCGCCCGACAAGGTTCTAACTCGGAAAGCCATCCTGGTGGTTTAAACTTCGGGGTTTTCAGTCGTAAAGCGCTCTGCCCAAAACTCAAGCCCACGGCAGCCTAACAGAAACGTAGAATCACACACGAGCGCCACCTGCTGGTAACGGTACGATTCACTCCTGCAGCGCACACGAATAAGCAGACCCGCTTGGCTGACGGGCCGGACCCTTTAGTTCAGTGGTTAACGTTGTCTCCTGTGGCGCAGGAGATATGGGTTCGCGTCGAGGAGGAAGAAGAAGAAGAAGAAGAAGAACTTTTGAAGGCAGCAACGATGAATCGTCCTCTATTCATCATCACTCACAGGACAGTTTGTAAATTCCTTCACAAAGTGTGTTTTTAAAAGATAAACATGTCGTTATGATGAAACCTGAGGTTGAAAAATATGTATTGTATTTAATTAGATAAATGTATTTTTGCTAACTCCTGTCAATGCTAGTAATGAGCGGAAAGGCTAACTTTAGCTAGCGGAGATGTTGTGATAGTCACACGCAAATAAACTCTAAAGGTTATAACTTTAATACGGAACGGGTTACTTTAACCTTGTTGTGAAAACAATGTTTTATATAGTATTTACTACATTCATGTCACAGTACTGTGTTTTATATAGTATTTACATTCATGTCACAGTACTGTGTTTTATATTTACATTCATGTCACAGTACTGTGTTTTATATAGCATTTCCATTTATGTCACAGTACTGTGTTTTATATAGTATTTACATTCATTTCACAGTACTGTGTTTTATATAGCATTTACATTTATGTCCCAGTAGTGTGTTTTATATAGCATTTACATTTATGTCCCAGTGCTGTGTTTTATATAGTATTCAGGTTCATGTCCCAGTACTGTGTTTTATATAGCATTTACATTCATGTCCCAGTACTGTGTTTTATATAGCATTTACATTCATGTCACAGTACCGTGTTTTATATAGTATTTACATTCATGTCACAGTACTGTTTTATATAGTATTTACATTCATGTCACAGTACTGTTTTATATAGTATTTACATTCATGTCACAGTACTGTTTTATATAGTATTTACATTCTTGTCACAGTACTGTGTTTTATATAGTATTTACATTCATGTCGGCAGGCGGCGGGGAGACGCGCTGGACAGGTCGCCGGGCCATCACAGGGGCGCTTAGACGAACCAAACCGATCCGTTTGCAGCGGCGTTATTGGCTCATGAATGAAACATCAACTAAAACAAGCGTCCGCCGCCTCTACCGACACGTTAGCCGGCCACGGCACGCAGGTTCCTAAGCCTTGTAAGCGCTGCCCAGGTTAGCTAGCTAGCTAGCTCGCCCACGCTACGCAAGCAGCCGTCAGCAAAAACGTCGTTCCCACGTTACAGTTACAAAACTGGTTCCGTGCTGCCCATAACCACACCTGGGCCAGGCGAGCCGCCCGACAAGGTTCTAACTCGGAAAGCCATCCTGGTGGTTTAAACTTCGGGGTTTTCAGTCGTAAAGCGCTCTGCCCAAAACTCAAGCCCACGGCAGCCTAACAGAAACGTAGAATCACACACGAGCGCCACCTGCTGGTAACGGTACGATTCACTCCTGCAGCGCACACGAATAAGCAGACCCGCTTGGCTGACGGGCCGGACCCTTTAGTTCAGTGGTTAACGTTGTCTCCTGTGGCGCAGGAGATATGGGTTCGCGTCGAAGAAGAAGAAGAAGAAGAAGAAGAAGAAGAAGAAGAAGAAGAAGAAGAAGAAGAAGAAGAAGAAGAAGAAGAAGAAGAAGAAGAAGAAGAACTTTTGAAGGCAGCAACGATGAATCGTCCTCTATTCATCATCACTCACAGGACAGTTTGTAAATTCCTTCACAAAGTGTGTTTTTAAAAGATAAACATGTCGTTATGATGAAACCTGAGGTTGAAAAATATGTATTGTATTTAATTAGATAAATGTATTTTTGCTAACTCCTGTCAATGCTAGTAATGAGCGGAAAGGCTAACTTTAGCTAGCGGAGATGTTGTGATAGTCACACGCAAATAAACTCTAAAGGTTATAACTTTAATACGGAACGGGTTACTTTAACCTTGTTGTGAAAACAATGTTTTATATAGTATTTACTACATTCATGTCACAGTACTGTGTTTTATATAGTATTTACATTCATGTCACAGTACTGTGTTTTATATAGCATTTACATTCATGTCACAGTACTGTGTTTTATATAGTATTCAGGTTCATGTCCCAGTACTGTGTTTTATATAGCATTTACATTCATGTCCCAGTACTGTGTTTTATATAGCATTTACATTCATGTCCCAGTACTGTGTTTTATATAGCATTTACATTCATGTCACAGTACTGTGTTTTATATAGCATTTACATTCATGTCACAGTACTGTTTTATATAGTATTTACATTCATGTCCCAGTACTGTGTTTTATATAGCATTTACATTCATTTCACAGTAATGTGTTTTATATAGCATTTACATTTATGTCACAGTACTGTGTTTTATATAGTATTTACAGTCATGTCACAGTACTGTGTTTTATATAGTATTTACATTCATGTCCCAGTACTGTGTTTTATATAGCACTTACATTCATGTCCCAGTACTGTGTCTTATATAGCATTTACATTCATGTCACAGTACTGTGTTTTATATAGCATTTACATTTATGTCCCAGTACTGTGTTTTGTATAGCATTTACATTTATGTCCCAGTACTGTGTTTTATATAGTATTTACATTCATGTCACAGTACTGTGTTTTATATAGTATTTACATTCATGTCGGCAGGCGGCGGGGAGACGCGCTGGACAGGTCGCCGGGCCATCACAGGGGCGCTTAGACGAACCAAACCGATCCGTTTGCAGCGGCGTTATTGGCTCATGAATGAAACATCAACTAAAACAAGCGTCCGCCGCCTCTACCGACACGTTAGCCGGCCACGGCACGCAGGTTCCTAAGCCTTGTAAGCGCTGCCCAGGTTAGCTAGCTAGCTAGCTCGCCCACGCTACGCAAGCAGCCGTCAGCAAAAACGTCGTTCCCACGTTACAGTTACAAAATTGGTTCCGTGCTGCCCATAACCACACCTGGGCCAGGCGAGCCGCCCGACAAGGTTCTAACTCGGAAAGCCATCCTGGTGGTTTAAACTTCGAGGTTTTCAGTCGTAAAGCGCTCTGCCCAAAACTCAAGCCCACGGCAGCCTAACAGAAACGTAGAATCACACACGAGCGCCACCTGCTGGTAACGGTACGATTCACTCCTGCAGCGCACACGAATAAGCAGACCCGCTTGGCTGACGGGCCGGACCCTTTAGTTCAGTGGTTAACGTTGTCTCCTGTGGCGCAGGAGATATGGGTTCGCGTCGAGGAAGAAGAAGAAGAAGAAGAAGAAGAACTTTTGAAGGCAGCAACGATGAATCGTCCTCTATTCATCATCACTCACAGGACAGTTTGTAAATTCCTTCACAAAGTGTGTTTTTAAAAGATAAACATGTCGTTATGATGAAACCTGAGGTTGAAAAATATGTATTGTATTTAATTAGATAAATGTATTTTTGCTAACTCCTGTCAATGCTAGTAATGAGCGGAAAGGCTAACTTTAGCTAGCGGAGATGTTGTGATAGTCACACGCAAATAAACTCTAAAGGTTATAACTTTAATACGGAACGGGTTACTTTAACCTTGTTGTGAAAACAATGTTTTATATAGTATTTACTACATTCATGTCACAGTACTGTGTTTTATATAGTATTTACATTCATGTCACAGTACTGTGTTTTATATTTACATTCATGTCACAGTACTGTGTTTTATATAGCATTTCCATTTATGTCACAGTACTGTGTTTTATATAGTATTTACATTCATTTCACAGTACTGTGTTTTATATAGCATTTACATTTATGTCCCAGTAGTGTGTTTTATATAGCATTTACATTTATGTCCCAGTGCTGTGTTTTATATAGTATTCAGGTTCATGTCCCAGTACTGTGTTTTATATAGCATTTACATTCATGTCCCAGTACTGTGTTTTATATAGCATTTACATTCATGTCACAGTACCGTGTTTTATATAGTATTTACATTCATGTCACAGTACTGTTTTATATAGTATTTACATTCATGTCACAGTACTGTTTTATATAGTATTTACATTCATGTCACAGTACTGTTTTATATAGTATTTACATTCATGTCCCAGTACTGTGTTTTATATAGCATTTACATTCATTTCACAGTAATGTGTTTTATATAGCATTTACATTTATGTCACAGTACTGTGTTTTATATAGTATTTACATTCATTTCACAGTACTGTGTTTTATATAGCATTTACATTCATTTCACAGTACTGTGTTTTATATAGTATTTACAGTCATGTCACAGTACTGTGTTTTATATATTATTTACATTCATGTCCCAGTACTGTGTTTTATATAGCACTTACATTCATGTCCCAGTACTGTGTCTTATAAGGCATTTACATTCATGTCACAGTACTGTGTTTTATATAGTATTTACATTCATGTCCCAGTACTGTGTTTTATGTAGTACTTCCATTCATGTCCCAGTACTGTGTTTTATATAGCATTTACATTCATCTCCCAGTACTGTGTTTTATATAGCATTTACATTCATGTCCCAGTACTGTGTTTTATATAGAATTTACATTCATTTCACAGTACTGTGTTTTATATAGTATTTACATTTATGTCACAGTACTGTGTTTTATATAGTATTTACAGTCATGTCACAGTACTGTGTTTTATATAGTATTTACATTCATGTCCCAGTACTGTGTTTTATATAGCACTTACATTCATGTCCCAGTACTGTGTCTTATATAGCATTTACATTCATGTCACAGTACTGTGTTTTATATAGTATTTACATTTATGTCCCAGTACTGTGTTTTGTATAGCATTTACATTTATGTCCCAGTACTGTGTTTTATATAGTATTTACATTCATGTCACGGTACTGTGTTTTATATAGTATTTACATTCATGTCGGCAGGCGGCGGGGAGACGCGCTGGACAGGTCGCCGGGCCATCACAGGGGCGCTTAGACGAACCAAACCGATCCGTTTGCAGCGGCGTTATTGGCTCATGAATGAAACATCAACTAAAACAAGCGTCCGCCGCCTCTACCGACACGTTAGCCGGCCACGGCACGCAGGTTCCTAAGCCTTGTAAGCGCTGCCCAGGTTAGCTAGCTAGCTAGCTCGCCCACGCTACGCAAGCAGCCGTCAGCAAAAACGTCGTTCCCACGTTACAGTTACAAAACTTGTTCCGTGCTGCCCATAACCACACCTGGGCCAGGCGAGCCGCCCGACAAGGTTCTAACTCGGAAAGCCATCCTGGTGGTTTAAACTTCGGGGTTTTCAGTCGTAAAGCGCTCTGCCCAAAACTCAAGCCCACGGCAGCCTAACAGAAACGTAGAATCACACACGAGCGCCACCTGCTGGTAACGGTACGATTCACTCCTGCAGCGCACACGAATAAGCAGACCCGCTTGGCTGACGGGCCGGACCCTTTAGTTCAGTGGTTAACGTTGTCTCCTGTGGCGCAGGAGATATGGGTTCGCGTCGAGGAAGAAGAAGAAGAAGAAGAAGAAGAAGAAGAAGAAGAAGAAGAAGAAGAAGAAGAAGAAGAAGAAGAAGAAGAAGAAGAACTTTTGAAGGCAGCAACGATGAATCGTCCTCTATTCATCATCACTCACAGGACAGTTTGTAAATTCCTTCACAAAGTGTGTTTTTAAAAGATAAACATGTCGTTATGATGAAACCTGAGGTTGAAAAATATGTATTGTATTTAATTAGATAAATGTATTTTTGCTAACTCCTGTCAATGCTAGTAATGAGCGGAAAGGCTAACTTTAGCTAGCGGAGATGTTGTGATAGTCACACGCAAATAAACTCTAAAGGTTATAACTTTAATACGGAACGGGTTACTTTAACCTTGTTGTGAAAACAATGTTTTATATAGTATTTACTACATTCATGTCACAGTACTGTGTTTTATATAGTATTTACATTCATGTCACAGTACTGTGTTTTATATAGCATTTACATTCATGTCACAGTACTGTGTTTTATATAGTATTCAGGTTCATGTCCCAGTACTGTGTTTTATATAGCATTTACATTCATGTCTCAGTACTGTGTTTTATATAGCATTTACATTCATGTCCCAGTACTGTGTTTTATATAGCATTTACATTCATGTCACAGTACTGTGTTTTATATAGCATTTACATTCATGTCACAGTACTGTTTTATATAGTATTTACATTCATGTCCCAGTACTGTGTTTTATATAGCATTTACATTCATTTCACAGTAATGTGTTTTATATAGCATTTACATTTATGTCACAGTACTGTGTTTTATATAGTATTTACAGTCATGTCACAGTACTGTGTTTTATATAGTATTTACATTCATGTCCCAGTACTGTGTTTTATATAGCACTTACATTCATGTCCCAGTACTGTGTCTTATATAGCATTTACATTCATGTCACAGTACTGTGTTTTATATAGCATTTACATTCATGTCACAGTACTGTGTTTTATATAGCATTTACATTCATGTCCCAGTACTGTGTTTTATATAGCACTTACATTCATGTCCCAGTACTGTGTCTTATATAGCATTTACATTCATGTCCCAGTACTGTGTTTTATATAGCATTTACATTTATGTCCCAGTACTGTGTTTTGTATAGCATTTACATTTATGTCCCAGTACTGTGTTTTATATAGTATTTACATTCATGTCACAGTACTGTGTTTTATATAGTATTTACATTCATGTCGGCAGGCGGCGGGGAGACGCGCTGGACAGGTCGCCGGGCCATCACAGGGGCGCTTAGACGAACCAAACCGATCCGTTTGCAGCGGCGTTATTGGCTCATGAATGAAACATCAACTAAAACAAGCGTCCGCCGCCTCTACCGACACGTTAGCCGGCCACGGCACGCAGGTTCCTAAGCCTTGTAAGCGCTGCCCAGGTTAGCTAGCTAGCTAGCTCGCCCACGCTACGCAAGCAGCCGTCAGCAAAAACGTCGTTCCCACGTTACAGTTACAAAACTGGTTCCGTGCTGCCCATAACCACACCTGGGCCAGGCGAGCCGCCCGACAAGGTTCTAACTCAGAAAGCCATCCTGGTGGTTTAAATTTCGGGGTTTTCAGTCGTAAAGCGCTCTGCCCAAAACTCAAGCCCACGGCAGCCTAACAGAAACGTAGAATCACACACGAGCGCCACCTGCTGGTAACGGTACGATTCACTCCTGCAGCGCACACGAATAAGCAGACCCGCTTGGCTGACGGGCCGGACCCTTTAGTTCAGTGGTTAACGTTGTCTCCTGTGGCGCAGGAGATATGGGTTCGCGTCGAGGAGGAAGAAGAAGAAGAAGAAGAAGAACTTTTGAAGGCAGCAACGATGAATCGTCCTCTATTCATCATCACTCACAGGACAGTTTGTAAATTCCTTCACAAAGTGTGTTTTTAAAAGATAAACATGTCGTTATGATGAAACCTGAGGTTGAAAAATATGTATTGTATTTAATTAGATAAATGTATTTTTGCTAACTCCTGTCAATGCTAGTAATGAGCGGAAAGGCTAACTTTAGCTAGCGGAGATGTTGTGATAGTCACACGCAAATAAACTCTAAAGGTTATAACTTTAATACGGAACGGGTTACTTTAACCTTGTTGTGAAAACAATGTTTTATATAGTATTTACTACATTCATGTCACAGTACTGTGTTTTATATAGTATTTACATTCATGTCACAGTACTGTGTTTTATATTTACATTCATGTCACAGTACTGTGTTTTATATAGCATTTACATTTATGTCACAGTACTGTGTTTTATATAGTATTTACATTCATTTCACAGTACTGTGTTTTATATAGCATTTACATTTATGTCCCAGTAGTGTGTTTTATATAGCATTTACATTTATGTCCCAGTGCTGTGTTTTATATAGTATTCAGGTTCATGTCCCAGTACTGTGTTTTATATAGCATTTACATTCATGTCCCAGTACTGTGTTTTATATAGCATTTACATTCATGTCACAGTACCGTGTTTTATATAGTATTTACATTCATGTCACAGTACTGTTTTATATAGTATTTACATTCATGCCACAGTACTGTTTTATATAGTATTTACATTCATGTCACAGTACTGTTTTATATAGTATTTACATTCATGTCCCAGTACTGTGTTTTATATAGCATTTACATTCATTTCACAGTAATGTGTTTTATATAGCATTTACATTTATGTCACAGTACTGTGTTTTATATAGTATTTACAGTCATGTCACAGTACTGTGTTTTATATATTATTTACATTCATGTCCCAGTACTGTGTTTTATATAGCACTTACATTCATGTCCCAGTACTGTGTCTTATATAGCATTTACATTCATGTCACAGTACTGTGTTTTATATAGTATTTACATTCATGTCCCAGTACTGTGTTTTATGTAGTACTTACATTCATGTCCCAGTACTGTGTTTTATATAGCATTTACATTCATCTCCCAGTACTGTGTTTTATATAGTATTTACATTCATGTCACAGTACTGTGTTTTATATAGTATTTACATTCATGTCACAGTACTGTTTTATATAGTATTTACATTCATGTCCCAGTACTGTGTTTTATATAGCATTTACATTCATTTCACAGTAATGTGTTTTATATAGCATTTACATTTATGTGACAGTACTGTGTTTTATATAGTATTTACAGTCATGTCACAGTACTGTGTTTTATATAGTATTTACATTCATGTCCCAGTACTGTGTTTTATATAGCACTTACATTCATGTCCCAGTACTGTGTCTTATATAGCATTCACATTCATGTCACAGTACTGTGTTTTATATAGCTTTTACATTTATGTCCCAGTACTGTGTTTTGTATAGCATTTACATTTATGTCCCAGTACTGTGTTTTATATAGTATTTACATTCATGTCGGCAGGCGGCGGGGAGACGCGCTGGACAGGTCGCCGGGCCATCACAGGGGCGCTTAGACGAACCAAACCGATCCGTTTGCAGCGGCGTTATTGGCTCATGAATGAAACATCAACTAAAACAAGCGTCCGCCGCCTCTACCGACACGTTAGCCGGCCACGGCACGCAGGTTCCTAAGCCTTGTAAGCGCTGCCCAGGTTAGCTAGCTAGCTAGCTCGCCCACGCTACGCAAGCAGCCGTCAGCAAAAACGTCGTTCCCACGTTACAGTTACAAAACTGGTTCCGTGCTGCCCATAACCACACCTGGGCCAGGCGAGCCGCCCGACAAGGTTCTAACTCGGAAAGCCATCCTGGTGGTTTAAACTTCGGGGTTTTCAGTCGTAAAGCGCTCTGCCCAAAACTCAAGCCCACGGCAGCCTAACAGAAACGTAGAATCACACACGAGCGCCACCTGCTGGTAACGGTACGATTCACTCCTGCAGCGCACACGAATAAGCAGACCCGCTTGGCTGACGGGCCGGACCCTTTAGTTCAGTGGTTAACGTTGTCTCCTGTGGCGCAGGAGATATGGGTTCGCGTCGAGGAGGAAGAAGAAGAAGAAGAAGAAGAAGAACTTTTGAAGGCAGCAACGATGAATCGTCCTCTATTCATCATCACTCACAGGACAGTTTGTAAATTCCTTCACAAAGTGTGTTTTTAAAAGATAAACATGTCGTTATGATGAAACCTGAGGTTGAAAAATATGTACTGTATTTAATTAGATAAATGTATTTTTGCTAACTCCTGTCAATGCTAGTAATGAGCGGAAAGGCTAACTTTAGCTAGCGGAGATGTTGTGATAGTCACACGCAAATAAACTCTAAAGGTTATAACTTTAATACGGAACGGGTTACTTTAACCTTGTTGTGAAAACAATGTTTTATATAGTATTTACTACATTCATGTCACAGTACTGTGTTTTATATAGTATTTACATTCATGTCACAGTACTGTGTTTTATATTTACATTCATGTCACAGTACTGTGTTTTATATAGCATTTACATTTATGTCACAGTACTGTGTTTTATATAGTATTTACATTCATTTCACAGTACTGTGTTTTATATAGCATTTACATTTATGTCCCAGTAGTGTGTTTTATATAGCATTTACATTTATGTCCCAGTGCTGTGTTTTATATAGTATTCAGGTTCATGTCCCAGTACTGTGTTTTATATAGCATTTACATTTATGTCCCAGTACTGTGTTTTGTATAGCATTTACATTTATGTCCCAGTACTGTGTTTTATATAGTATTTACATTCATGTCACAGTACTGTGTTTTATATAGTATTTACATTCATGTCGGCAGGCGGCGGGGAGACGCGCTGGACAGGTCGCCGGGCCATCACAGGGGCGCTTAGACGAACCAAACCGATCCGTTTGCAGCGGCGTTATTGGCTCATGAATGAAACATCAACTAAAACAAGCGTCCGCCGCCTCTACCGACACGTTAGCCGGCCACGGCACGCAGGTTCCTAAGCCTTGTAAGCGCTGCCCAGGTTAGCTAGCTAGCTAGCTCGCCCACGCTACGCAAGCAGCCGTCAGCAAAAACGTCGTTCCCACGTTACAGTTACAAAACTGGTTCCGTGCTGCCCATAACCACACCTGGGCCAGGCGAGCCGCCCGACAAGGTTCTAACTCGGAAAGCCATCCTGGTGGTTTAAACTTCGGGGTTTTCAGTCGTAAAGCGCTCTGCCCAAAACTCAAGCCCACGGCAGCCTAACAGAAACGTAGAATCACACACGAGCGCCACCTGCTGGTAACGGTACGATTCACTCCTGCAGCGCACACGAATAAGCAGACCCGCTTGGCTGACGGGCCGGACCCTTTAGTTCAGTGGTTAACGTTGTCTCCTGTGGCGCAGGAGATATGGGTTCGCGTCGAGGAGGAAGAAGAAGAAGAAGAAGAAGAAGAAGAAGAAGAAGAAGAAGAAGAAGAAGAAGAAGAAGAAGAAGAAGAAGAAGAACTTTTGAAGGCAGCAACGATGAATCGTCCTCTATTCATCATCACTCACAGGACAGTTTGTAAATTCCTTCACAAAGTGTGTTTTTAAAAGATAAACATGTCGTTATGATGAAACCTGAGGTTGAAAAATATGTACTGTATTTAATTAGATAAATGTATTTTTGCTAACTCCTGTCAATGCTAGTAATGAGCGGAAAGGCTAACTTTAGCTAGCGGAGATGTTGTGATAGTCACACGCAAATAAACTCTAAAGGTTATAACTTTAATACGGAACGGGTTACTTTAACCTTGTTGTGAAAACAATGTTTTATATAGTATTTACTACATTCATGTCACAGTACTGTGTTTTATATAGTATTTACATTCATGTCACAGTACTGTGTTTTATATTTACATTCATGTCACAGTACTGTGTTTTATATAGCATTTACATTTATGTCACAGTACTGTGTTTTATATAGTATTTACATTCATTTCACAGTACTGTGTTTTATATAGCATTTACATTTATGTCCCAGTAGTGTGTTTTATATAGCATTTACATTTATGTCCCAGTGCTGTGTTTTATATAGTATTCAGGTTCATGTCCCAGTACTGTGTTTTATATAGCATTTACATTTATGTCCCAGTACTGTGTTTTGTATAGCATTTACATTTATGTCCCAGTACTGTGTTTTATATAGTATTTACATTCATGTCACAGTACTGTGTTTTATATAGTATTTACATTCATGTCGGCAGGCGGCGGGGAGACGCGCTGGACAGGTCGCCGGGCCATCACAGGGGCGCTTAGACGAACCAAACCGATCCGTTTGCAGCGGCGTTATTGGCTCATGAATGAAACATCAACTAAAACAAGCGTCCGCCGCCTCTACCGACACGTTAGCCGGCCACGGCACGCAGGTTCCTAAGCCTTGTAAGCGCTGCCCAGGTTAGCTAGCTAGCTAGCTCGCCCACGCTACGCAAGCAGCCGTCAGCAAAAACGTCGTTCCCACGTTACAGTTACAAAACTGGTTCCGTGCTGCCCATAACCACACCTGGGCCAGGCGAGCCGCCCGACAAGGTTCTAACTCGGAAAGCCATCCTGGTGGTTTAAACTTCGGGGTTTTCAGTCGTAAAGCGCTCTGCCCAAAACTCAAGCCCACGGCAGCCTAACAGAAACGTAGAATCACACACGAGCGCCACCTGCTGGTAACGGTACGATTCACTCCTGCAGCGCACACGAATAAGCAGACCCGCTTGGCTGACGGGCCGGACCCTTTAGTTCAGTGGTTAACGTTGTCTCCTGTGGCGCAGGAGATATGGGTTCGCGTCGAGGAGGAAGAAGAAGAAGAAGAAGAAGAAGAAGAAGAAGAAGAACTTTTGAAGGCAGCAACGATGAATCGTCCTCTATTCATCATCACTCACAGGACAGTTTGTAAATTCCTTCACAAAGTGTGTTTTTAAAAGATAAACATGTCGTTATGATGAAACCTGAGGTTGAAAAATATGTACTGTATTTAATTAGATAAATGTATTTTTGCTAACTCCTGTCAATGCTAGTAATGAGCGGAAAGGCTAACTTTAGCTAGCGGAGATGTTGTGATAGTCACATGCAAATAAACTCTAAAGGTTATAACTTTAATACGGAACGGGTTACTTTAACCTTGTTGTGAAAACAATGTTTTATATAGTATTTACTACATTCATGTCACAGTACTGTGTTTTATATAGTATTTACATTCATGTCACAGTACTGTGTTTTATATTTACATTCATGTCACAGTACTGTGTTTTATATAGCATTTACATTTATGTCACAGTACTGTGTTTTATATAGTATTTACATTCATTTCACAGTACTGTGTTTTATATAGCATTTACATTTATGTCCCAGTAGTGTGTTTTATATAGCATTTACATTTATGTCCCAGTGCTGTGTTTTATATAGTATTCAGGTTCATGTCCCAGTACTGTGTTTTATATAGCATTTACATTTATGTCCCAGTACTGTGTTTTGTATAGCATTTACATTTATGTCCCAGTACTGTGTTTTATATAGTATTTACATTCATGTCACAGTACTGTGTTTTATATAGTATTTACATTCATGTCGGCAGGCGGCGGGGAGACGCGCTGGACAGGTCGCCGGGCCATCACAGGGGCGCTTAGACGAACCAAACCGATCCGTTTGCAGCGGCGTTATTGGCTCATGAATGAAACATCAACTAAAACAAGCGTCCGCCGCCTCTACCGACACGTTAGCCGGCCACGGCACGCAGGTTCCTAAGCCTTGTAAGCGCTGCCCAGGTTAGCTAGCTAGCTAGCTCGCCCACGCTACGCAAGCAGCCGTCAGCAAAAACGTCGTTCCCACGTTACAGTTACAAAACTGGTTCCGTGCTGCCCATAACCACACCTGGGCCAGGCGAGCCGCCCGACAAGGTTCTAACTCGGAAAGCCATCCTGGTGGTTTAAACTTCGGGGTTTTCAGTCGTAAAGCGCTCTGCCCAAAACTCAAGCCCACGGCAGCCTAACAGAAACGTAGAATCACACACGAGCGCCACCTGTTGGTAACGGTACGATTCACTCCTGCAGCGCACACGAATAAGCAGACCCGCTTGGCTGACGGGCCGGACCCTTTAGTTCAGTGGTTAACGTTGTCTCCTGTGGCGCAGGAGATATGGGTTCGCGTCGAGGAGGAAGAAGAAGAAGAAGAAGAAGAAGAAGAAGAAGAAGAAGAAGAAGAAGAAGAAGAAGAAGAAGAAGAAGAAGAAGAAGAAGAAGAAGAACTTTTGAAGGCAGCAACGATGAATCGTCCTCTATTCATCATCACTCACAGGACAGTTTGTAAATTCCTTCACAAAGTGTGTTTTTAAAAGATAAACATGTCGTTATGATGAAACCTGAGGTTGAAAAATATGTACTGTATTTAATTAGATAAATGTATTTTTGCTAACTCCTGTCAATGCTAGTAATGAGCGGAAAGGCTAACTTTAGCTAGCGGAGATGTTGTGATAGTCACACGCAAATAAACTCTAAAGGTTATAACTTTAATACGGAACGGGTTACTTTAACCTTGTTGTGAAAACAATGTTTTATATAGTATTTACTACATTCATGTCACAGTACTGTGTTTTATATAGTATTTACATTCATGTCACAGTACTGTGTTTTATATTTACATTCATGTCACAGTACTGTGTTTTATATAGCATTTACATTTATGTCACAGTACTGTGTTTTATATAGTATTTACATTCATTTCACAGTACTGTGTTTTATATAGCATTTACATTTATGTCCCAGTAGTGTGTTTTATATAGCATTTACATTTATGTCCCAGTGCTGTGTTTTATATAGTATTCAGGTTCATGTCCCAGTACTGTGTTTTATATAGCATTTACATTTATGTCCCAGTACTGTGTTTTGTATAGCATTTACATTTATGTCCCAGTACTGTGTTTTATATAGTATTTACATTCATGTCACAGTACTGTGTTTTATATAGTATTTACATTCATGTCGGCAGGCGGCGGGGAGACGCGCTGGACAGGTCGCCGGGCCATCACAGGGGCGCTTAGACGAACCAAACCGATCCGTTTGCAGCGGCGTTATTGGCTCATGAATGAAACATCAACTAAAACAAGCGTCCGCCGCCTCTACCGACACGTTAGCCGGCCACGGCACGCAGGTTCCTAAGCCTTGTAAGCGCTGCCCAGGTTAGCTAGCTAGCTAGCTCGCCCACGCTACGCAAGCAGCCGTCAGCAAAAACGTCGTTCCCACGTTACAGTTACAAAACTGGTTCCGTGCTGCCCATAACCACACCTGGGCCAGGCGAGCCGCCCGACAAGGTTCTAACTCGGAAAGCCATCCTGGTGGTTTAAACTTCGGGGTTTTCAGTCGTAAAGCGCTCTGCCCAAAACTCAAGCCCACGGCAGCCTAACAGAAACGTAGAATCACACACGAGCGCCACCTGCTGGTAACGGTACGATTCACTCCTGCAGCGCACACGAATAAGCAGACCCGCTTGGCTGACGGGCCGGACCCTTTAGTTCAGTGGTTAACGTTGTCTCCTGTGGCGCAGGAGATATGGGTTCGCGTCGAGGAGGAAGAAGAAGAAGAAGAAGAAGAAGAAGAACTTTTGAAGGCAGCAACGATGAATCGTCCTCTATTCATCATCACTCACAGGACAGTTTGTAAATTCCTTCACAAAGTGTGTTTTTAAAAGATAAACATGTCGTTATGATGAAACCTGAGGTTGAAAAATATGTATTGTATTTAATTAGATAAATGTATTTTTGCTAACTCCTGTCAATGCTAGTAATGAGCGGAAAGGCTAACTTTAGCTAGCGGAGATGTTGTGATAGTCACACGCAAATAAACTCTAAAGGTTATAACTTTAATACGGAACGGGTTACTTTAACCTTGTTGTGAAAACAATGTTTTATATAGTATTTACTACATTCATGTCACAGTACTGTGTTTTATATAGTATTTACATTCATGTCACAGTACTGTGTTTTATATTTACATTCATGTCACAGTACTGTGTTTTATATAGCATTTACATTTATGTCACAGTACTGTGTTTTATATAGTATTTACATTCATTTCACAGTACTGTGTTTTATATAGCATTTACATTTATGTCCCAGTAGTGTGTTTTATATAGCATTTACATTTATGTCCCAGTGCTGTGTTTTATATAGTATTCAGGTTCATGTCCCAGTACTGTGTTTTATATAGCATTTACATTCATGTCCCAGTACTGTTTTTTATATAGCATTTACATTCATGTCACAGTACCGTGTTTTATATAGTATTTACATTCATGTCACAGTACTGTGTTTTATATAGTATTTACATTCATGTCACAGTACTGTGTTTTATATAGTATTTACATTCATGTCACAGTACTGTTTTATATAGTATTTACATTCATGTCCCAGTACTGTGTTTTATATAGCATTTACATTTATGTCCCAGTAGTGTGTTTTATATAGCATTTACATTTATGTCCCAGTGCTGTGTTTTATATAGTATTCAGGTTCATGTCCCAGTACTGTGTTTTATATAGCATTTACATTCATGTCCCAGTACTGTGTTTTATATAGCATTTACATTCATGTCACAGTACCGTGTTTTATATAGTATTTACATTCATGTCACAGTACTGTGTTTTATATAGTATTTACATTCATGTCACAGTACTGTGTTTTATATAGTATTTACATTCATGTCACAGTACTGTGTTTTATATAGTATTTACATTCATGTCGGCAGGCGGCGGGGAGACGCGCTGGACAGGTCGCCGGGCCATCACAGGGGCGCTTAGACGAACCAAACCGATCCGTTTGCAGCGGCGTTATTGGCTCATGAATGAAACATCAACTAAAACAAGCGTCCGCCGCCTCTACCGACACGTTAGCCGGCCACGGCACGCAGGTTCCTAAGCCTTGTAAGCGCTGCCCAGGTTAGCTAGCTAGCTAGCTCGCCCACGCTACGCAAGCAGCCGTCAGCAAAAACGTCGTTCCCACGTTACAGTTACAAAACTGGTTCCGTGCTGCCCATAACCACACCTGGGCCAGGCGAGCCGCCCGACAAGGTTCTAACTCGGAAAGCCATCCTGGTGGTTTAAACTTCGGGGTTTTCAGTCGTAAAGCGCTCTGCCCAAAACTCAAGCCCACGGCAGCCTAACAGAAACGTAGAATCACACATGAGCGCCACCTGCTGGTAACGGTACGATTCACTCCTGCAGCGCACACGAATAAGCAGACCCGCTTGGCTGACGGGCCGGACCCTTTAGTTCAGTGGTTAACGTTGTCTCCTGTGGCGCAGGAGATATGGGTTCGCGTCGAGGAGGAAGAAGAAGAAGAAGAAGAAGAAGAAGAAGAAGAAGAAGAAGAAGAAGAAGAAGAAGAAGAAGAAGAAGAAGAAGAAGAAGAAGAACTTTTGAAGGCAGCAACGATGAATCGTCCTCTATTCATCATCACTCACAGGACAGTTTGTAAATTCCTTCACAAAGTGTGTTTTTAAAAGATAAACATGTCGTTATGATGAAACCTGAGGTTGAAAAATATGTATTGTATTTAATTAGATAAATGTATTTTTGCTAACTCCTGTCAATGCTAGTAATGAGCGGAAAGGCTAACTTTAGCTAGCGGAGATGTTGTGATAGTCACACGCAAATAAACTCTAAAGGTTATAACTTTAATACGGAACGGGTTACTTTAACCTTGTTGTGAAAACAATGTTTTATATAGTATTTACTACATTCATGTCACAGTACTGTGTTTTATATAGTATTTACATTCATGTCACAGTACTGTGTTTTATATTTACATTCATGTCACAGTACTGTGTTTTATATAGCATTTACATTTATGTCACAGTACTGTGTTTTATATAGTATTTACATTCATTTCACAGTACTGTGTTTTATATAGCATTTACATTTATGTCCCAGTAGTGTGTTTTATATAGCATTTACATTTATGTCCCAGTGCTGTGTTTTATATAGTATTCAGGTTCATGCCCCAGTACTGTGTTTTATATAGCATTTACATTCATGTCCCAGTACTGTGTTTTATATAGCATTTACATTCATGTCACAGTACCGTGTTTTATATAGTATTTACATTCATGTCACAGTACTGTGTTTTATATAGTATTTACATTCATGTCACAGTACTGTGTTTTATATAGTATTTACATTCATGTCACAGTACTGTTTTATATAGTATTTACATTCATGTCCCAGTACTGTGTTTTATATAGCATTTACATTTATGTCCCAGTAGTGTGTTTTATATAGCATTTACATTTATGTCCCAGTGCTGTGTTTTATATAGTATTCAGGTTCATGTCCCAGTACTGTGTTTTATATAGCATTTACATTCATGTCCCAGTACTGTGTTTTATATAGCATTTACATTCATGTCACAGTACCGTGTTTTATATAGTATTTACATTCATGTCACAGTACTGTGTTTTATATAGTATTTACATTCATGTCACAGTACTGTGTTTTATATAGTATTTACATTCATGTCACAGTACTGTGTTTTATATAGTATTTACATTCATGTCGGCAGGCGGCGGGGAGACGCGCTGGACAGGTCGCCGGGCCATCACAGGGGCGCTTAGACGAACCAAACCGATCCGTTTGCAGCGGCGTTATTGGCTCATGAATGAAACATCAACTAAAACAAGCGTCCGCCGCCTCTACCGACACGTTAGCCGGCCACGGCACGCAGGTTCCTAAGCCTTGTAAGCGCTGCCCAGGTTAGCTAGCTAGCTAGCTCGCCCACGCTACGCAAGCAGCCGTCAGCAAAAACGTCGTTCCCACGTTACAGTTACAAAACTGGTTCCGTGCTGCCCATAACCACACTTGGGCCAGGCGAGCCGCCCGACAAGGTTCTAACTCGGAAAGCCATCCTGGTGGTTTAAACTTCGGGGTTTTCAGTCGTAAAGCGCTCTGCCCAAAACTCAAGCCCACGGCAGCCTAACAGAAACGTAGAATCACACACGAGCGCCACCTGCTGGTAACGGTACGATTCACTCCTGCAGCGCACACGAATAAGCAGACCCGCTTGGCTGACGGGCCGGACCCTTTAGTTCAGTGGTTAACGTTGTCTCCTGTGGCGCAGGAGATATGGGTTCGCGTCGAGGAGGAGGAAGAAGAAGAAGAAGAAGAAGAAGAAGAACTTTTGAAGGCAGCAACGATGAATCGTCCTCTATTCATCATCACTCACAGGACAGTTTGTAAATTCCTTCACAAAGTGTGTTTTTAAAAGATAAACATGTCGTTATGATGAAACCTGAGGTTGAAAAATATGTATTGTATTTAATTAGATAAATGTATTTTTGCTAACTCCTGTCAATGCTAGTAATGAGCGGAAAGGCTAACTTTAGCTAGCGGAGATGTTGTGATAGTCACACGCAAATAAACTCTAAAGGTTATAACTTTAATACGGAACGGGTTACTTTAACCTTGTTGTGAAAACAATGTTTTATATAGTATTTACTACATTCATGTCACAGTACTGTGTTTTATATAGTATTTACATTCATGTCACAGTACTGTGTTTTATATTTACATTCATGTCACAGTACTGTGTTTTATATAGCATTTACATTTATGTCACAGTACTGTGTTTTATATAGTATTTACATTCATTTCACAGTACTGTGTTTTATATAGCATTTACATTTATGTCCCAGTAGTGTGTTTTATATAGCATTTACATTTATGTCCCAGTGCTGTGTTTTATATAGTATTCAGGTTCATGTCCCAGTACTGTGTTTTATATAGCATTTACATTCATGTCCCAGTACTGTGTTTTATATAGCATTTACATTCATGTCACAGTACCGTGTTTTATATAGTATTTACATTCATGTCACAGTACTGTGTTTTATATAGTATTTACATTCATGTCACAGTACTGTGTTTTATATAGTATTTACATTCATGTCACAGTACTGTTTTATATAGTATTTACATTCATGTGCCAGTACTGTGTTTTATATAGCATTTACATTCATTTCACAGTAATGTGTTTTATATAGCATTTACATTTATGTCACAGTACTGTGTTTTATATAGTATTTACATTCATTTCACAGTACTGTGTTTTATATAGCATTTACATTCATTTCACAGTACTGTGTTTTATATAGTATTTACAGTCATGTCACAGTACTGTGTTTTATATAGTATTTACATTCATGTCCCAGTACTGTGTTTTATATAGCACTTACATTCATGTCCCAGTACTGTGTCTTATATAGCATTTACATTCATGTCACAGTACTGTGTTTTATATAGTATTTACATTCATGTCCCAGTACTGTGTTTTATGTAGTACTTACATTCATGTCCCAGTACTGTGTTTTATATAGCATTTACATTCATCTCCCAGTACTGTGTTTTATATAGCATTTACATTCATGTCCCAGTACTGTGTTTTATATAGTATTTACATTCATTTCACAGTACTGTGTTTTATATAGCATTTACATTCATGTCACAGTACTGTGTTTTATATAGCATTTACATTCATGTCCCAGTACTGTGTTTTATATAGCATTTACATTCATTTCACAGTACTGTGTTTTATATAGCATTTACATTCATGTCACAATACTGTGTTTTATATGGCATTTACATTCATGTCCCAGTACTGTGTTTTATATAGCATTTACATTCATGTCCCAGTACTGTGTTTTATATAGCATTTACATTCATGTCCCAGTACTGTGTTTTATATAGTATTTACATTCATGTCCCAGTACTGTGTTTTATATAGTATTTACATTCATGTCCCAGTACTGTGTTTTATATAGCATTTACATTTATGTCCCAGTACTGTGTTTTGTATAGCATTTACATTTATGTCCCAGTACTGTGTTTTATATAGTATTTACATTCATGTCACAGTACTGTGTTTTATATAGTATTTACATTCATGTCGGCAGGCGGCGGGGAGACGCGCTGGACAGGTCGCCGGGCCATCACAGGGGCGCTTAGACGAACCAAACCGATCCGTTTGCAGCGGCGTTATTGGCTCATGAATGAAACATCAACTAAAACAAGCGTCCGCCGCCTCTACCGACACGTTAGCCGGCCACGGCACGCAGGTTCCTAAGCCTTGTAAGCGCTGCCCAGGTTAGCTAGCTAGCTAGCTCGCCCACGCTACGCAAGCAGCCGTCAGCAAAAACGTCGTTCCCACGTTACAGTTACAAAACTGGTTCCGTGCTGCCCATAACCACACTTGGGCCAGGCGAGCCGCCCGACAAGGTTCTAACTCGGAAAGCCATCCTGGTGGTTTAAACTTCGGGGTTTTCAGTCGTAAAGCGCTCTGCCCAAAACTCAAGCCCACGGCAGCCTAACAGAAACGTAGAATCACACACGAGCGCCACCTGCTGGTAACGGTACGATTCACTCCTGCAGCGCACACGAATAAGCAGACCCGCTTGGCTGACGGGCCGGACCCTTTAGTTCAGTGGTTAACGTTGTCTCCTGTGGCGCAGGAGATATGGGTTCGCGTCGAGGAGGAAGAAGAAGAAGAAGAAGAAGAAGAAGAAGAAGAAGAAGAAGAAGAAGAAGAAGAAGAAGAAGAAGAAGAAGAAGAAGAAGAAGAAGAAGAAGAAGAAGAACTTTTGAAGGCAGCAACGATGAATCGTCCTCTATTCATCATCACTCACAGGACAGTTTGTAAATTCCTTCACAAAGTGTGTTTTTAAAAGATAAACATGTCGTTATGATGAAACCTGAGGTTGAAAAATATGTATTGTATTTAATTAGATAAATGTATTTTTGCTAACTCCTGTCAATGCTAGTAATGAGCGGAAAGGCTAACTTTAGCTAGCGGAGATGTTGTGATAGTCACACGCAAATAAACTCTAAAGGTTATAACTTTAATACGGAACGGGTTACTTTAACCTTGTTGTGAAAACAATGTTTTATATAGTATTTACTACATTCATGTCACAGTACTGTGTTTTATATAGTATTTACATTCATGTCACAGTACTGTGTTTTATATTTACATTCATGTCACAGTACTGTGTTTTATATAGCATTTACATTTATGTCACAGTACTGTGTTTTATATAGTATTTACATTCATTTCACAGTACTGTGTTTTATATAGCATTTACATTTATGTCCCAGTAGTGTGTTTTATATAGCATTTACATTTATGTCCCAGTGCTGTGTTTTATATAGTATTCAGGTTCATGTCCCAGTACTGTGTTTTATATAGCATTTACATTCATGTCCCAGTACTGTGTTTTATATAGCATTTACATTCATGTCACAGTACCGTGTTTTATATAGTATTTACATTCATGTCACAGTACTGTGTTTTATATAGTATTTACATTCATGTCACAGTACTGTGTTTTATATAGTATTTACATTCATGTCACAGTACTGTTTTATATAGTATTTACATTCATGTCCCAGTACTGTGTTTTATATAGCATTTACATTCATTTCACAGTAATGTGTTTTATATAGCATTTACATTTATGTCACAGTACTGTGTTTTATATAGTATTTACATTCATTTCACAGTACTGTGTTTTATATAGCATTTACATTCATTTCACAGTACTGTGTTTTATATAGTATTTACAGTCATGTCACAGTACTGTGTTTTATATAGTATTTACATTCATGTCCCAGTACTGTGTTTTATATAGCACTTACATTCATGTCCCAGTACTGTGTCTTATATAGCATTTACATTCATGTCACAGTACTGTGTTTTATATAGTATTTACATTCATGTCCCAGTACTGTGTTTTATGTAGTACTTACATTCATGTCCCAGTACTGTGTTTTATATAGCATTTACATTCATCTCCCAGTACTGTGTTTTATATAGCATTTACATTCATGTCCCAGTACTGTGTTTTATATAGTATTTACATTCATGTCACAGTACTGTGTTTTATATAGCATTTACATTCATGTCACAGTACTGTGTTTTATATAGCATTTACATTCATGTCCCAGTACTGTGTTTTATATAGCATTTACATTCATTTCACAGTACTGTGTTTTATATAGCATTTACATTCATGTCACAATACTGTGTTTTATATGGCATTTACATTCATGTCCCAGTACTGTGTTTTATATAGCATTTACATTCATGTCCCAGTACTGTGTTTTATATAGCATTTACATTCATGTCCCAGTACTGTGTTTTATATAGTATTTACATTCATGTCCCAGTACTGTGTTTTATATAGTATTTACATTCATGTCCCAGTACTGTGTTTTATATAGCATTTACATTTATGTCCCAGTACTGTGTTTTGTATAGCATTTACATTTATGTCCCAGTACTGTGTTTTATATAGTATTTACATTCATGTCACAGTACTATGTTTTATATAGTATTTACATTCATGTCGGCAGGCGGCGGGGAGACGCGCTGGACAGGTCGCCGGGCCATCACAGGGGCGCTTAGACGAACCAAACCGATCCGTTTGCAGCGGCGTTATTGGCTCATGAATGAAACATCAACTAAAACAAGCGTCCGCCGCCTCTACCGACACGTTAGCCGGCCACGGCACGCAGGTTCCTAAGCCTTGTAAGCGCTGCCCAGGTTAGCTAGCTAGCTAGCTCGCCCACGCTACGCAAGCAGCCGTCAGCAAAAACGTCGTTCCCACGTTACAGTTACAAAACTGGTTCCGTGCTGCCCATAACCACACTTGGGCCAGGCGAGCCGCCCGACAAGGTTCTAACTCGGAAAGCCATCCTGGTGGTTTAAACTTCGGGGTTTTCAGTCGTAAAGCGCTCTGCCCAAAACTCAAGCCCACGGCAGCCTAACAGAAACGTAGAATCACACACGAGCGCCACCTGCTGGTAACGGTACGATTCACTCCTGCAGCGCACACGAATAAGCAGACCCGCTTGGCTGACGGGCCGGACCCTTTAGTTCAGTGGTTAACGTTGTCTCCTGTGGCGCAGGAGATATGGGTTCGCGTCGAGGAGGAAGAAGAAGAAGAAGAAGAAGAAGAAGAAGAAGAAGAAGAAGAAGAAGAAGAAGAAGAAGAAGAAGAAGAAGAAGAAGAAGAAGAAGAAGAAGAACTTTTGAAGGCAGCAACGATGAATCGTCCTCTATTCATCATCACTCACAGGACAGTTTGTAAATTCCTTCACAAAGTGTGTTTTTAAAAGATAAACATGTCGTTATGATGAAACCTGAGGTTGAAAAATATGTATTGTATTTAATTAGATAAATGTATTTTTGCTAACTCCTGTCAATGCTAGTAATGAGCGGAAAGGCTAACTTTAGCTAGCGGAGATGTTGTGATAGTCACACGCAAATAAACTCTAAAGGTTATAACTTTAATACGGAACGGGTTACTTTAACCTTGTTGTGAAAACAATGTTTTATATAGTATTTACTACATTCATGTCACAGTACTGTGTTTTATATAGTATTTACATTCATGTCACAGTACTGTGTTTTATATTTACATTCATGTCACAGTACTGTGTTTTATATAGCATTTACATTTATGTCACAGTACTGTGTTTTATATAGTATTTACATTCATTTCACAGTACTGTGTTTTATATAGCATTTACATTTATGTCCCAGTAGTGTGTTTTATATAGCATTTACATTTATGTCCCAGTGCTGTGTTTTATATAGTATTCAGGTTCATGTCCCAGTACTGTGTTTTATATAGCATTTACATTCATGTCCCAGTACTGTGTTTTATATAGCATTTACATTCATGTCACAGTACCGTGTTTTATATAGTATTTACATTCATGTCACAGTACTGTGTTTTATATAGTATTTACATTCATGTCACAGTACTGTGTTTTATATAGTATTTACATTCATGTCACAGTACTGTTTTATATAGTATTTACATTCATGTCCCAGTACTGTGTTTTATATAGCATTTACATTCATTTCACAGTAATGTGTTTTATATAGCATTTACATTTATGTCACAGTACTGTGTTTTATATAGTATTTACATTCATTTCACAGTACTGTGTTTTATATAGCATTTACATTCATTTCACAGTACTGTGTTTTATATAGTATTTACAGTCATGTCACAGTACTGTGTTTTATATAGTATTTACATTCATGTCCCAGTACTGTGTTTTATATAGCACTTACATTCATGTCCCAGTACTGTGTCTTATATAGCATTTACATTCATGTCACAGTACTGTGTTTTATATAGTATTTACATTCATGTCCCAGTACTGTGTTTTATGTAGTACTTACATTCATGTCCCAGTACTGTGTTTTATATAGCATTTACATTCATCTCCCAGTACTGTGTTTTATATAGCATTTACATTCATGTCCCAGTACTGTGTTTTATATAGTATTTACATTCATGTCACAGTACTGTGTTTTATATAGCATTTACATTCATGTCACAGTACTGTGTTTTATATAGCATTTACATTCATGTCCCAGTACTGTGTTTTATATAGCATTTACATTCATTTCACAGTACTGTGTTTTATATAGCATTTACATTCATGTCACAATACTGTGTTTTATATGGCATTTACATTCATGTCCCAGTACTGTGTTTTATATAGCATTTACATTCATGTCCCAGTACTGTGTTTTATATAGCATTTACATTCATGTCCCAGTACTGTGTTTTATATAGTATTTACATTCATGTCCCAGTACTGTGTTTTATATATATTATTTACATTCATGTCCCAGTACTGTGTTTTATATAGCATTTACATTTATGTCCCAGTACTGTGTTTTGTATAGCATTTACATTTATGTCCCAGTACTGTGTTTTATATAGTATTTACATTCATGTCACAGTACTATGTTTTATATAGTATTTACATTCATGTCGGCAGGCGGCGGGGAGACGCGCTGGACAGGTCGCCGGGCCATCACAGGGGCGCTTAGACGAACCAAACCGATCCGTTTGCAGCGGCGTTATTGGCTCATGAATGAAACATCAACTAAAACAAGCGTCCGCCGCCTCTACCGACACGTTAGCCGGCCACGGCACGCAGGTTCCTAAGCCTTGTAAGCGCTGCCCAGGTTAGCTAGCTAGCTAGCTCGCCCACGCTACGCAAGCAGCCGTCAGCAAAAACGTCGTTCCCACGTTACAGTTACAAAACTGGTTCCGTGCTGCCCATAACCACACTTGGGCCAGGCGAGCCGCCCGACAAGGTTCTAACTCGGAAAGCCATCCTGGTGGTTTAAACTTCGGGGTTTTCAGTCGTAGAGCGCTCTGCCCAAAACTCAAGCCCACGGCAGCCTAACAGAAACGTAGAATCACACACGAGCGCCACCTGCTGGTAACGGTACGATTCACTCCTGCAGCGCACACGAATAAGCAGACCCGCTTGGCTGACGGGCCGGACCCTTTAGTTCAGTGGTTAACGTTGTCTCCTGTGGCGCAGGAGATATGGGTTCGCGTCGAGGAGGAAGAAGAAGAAGAAGAAGAAGAAGAAGAAGAAGAAGAAGAAGAAGAAGAAGAAGAAGAAGAAGAAGAACTTTTGAAGGCAGCAACGATGAATCGTCCTCTATTCATCATCACTCACAGGACAGTTTGTAAATTCCTTCACAAAGTGTGTTTTTAAAAGATAAACATGTCGTTATGATGAAACCTGAGGTTGAAAAATATGTATTGTATTTAATTAGATAAATGTATTTTTGCTAACTCCTGTCAATGCTAGTAATGAGCGGAAAGGCTAACTTTAGCTAGCGGAGATGTTGTGATAGTCACACGCAAATAAACTCTAAAGGTTATAACTTTAATACGGAACGGGTTACTTTAACCTTGTTGTGAAAACAATGTTTTATATAGTATTTACTACATTCATGTCACAGTACTGTGTTTTATATAGTATTTACATTCATGTCACAGTACTGTGTTTTATATTTACATTCATGTCACAGTACTGTGTTTTATATAGCATTTACATTTATGTCACAGTACTGTGTTTTATATAGTATTTACATTCATTTCACAGTACTGTGTTTTATATAGCATTTACATTTATGTCCCAGTAGTGTGTTTTATATAGCATTTACATTTATGTCCCAGTGCTGTGTTTTATATAGTATTCAGGTTCATGTCCCAGTACTGTGTTTTATATAGCATTTACATTCATGTCCCAGTACTGTGTTTTATATAGCATTTACATTCATGTCACAGTACCGTGTTTTATATAGTATTTACATTCATGTCACAGTACTGTGTTTTATATAGTATTTACATTCATGTCACAGTACTGTGTTTTATATAGTATTTACATTCATGTCACAGTACTGTTTTATATAGTATTTACATTCATGTCCCAGTACTGTGTTTTATATAGCATTTACATTCATTTCACAGTAATGTGTTTTATATAGCATTTACATTTATGTCACAGTACTGTGTTTTATATAGTATTTACATTCATTTCACAGTACTGTGTTTTATATAGCATTTACATTCATTTCACAGTACTGTGTTTTATATAGTATTTACAGTCATGTCACAGTACTGTGTTTTATATAGTATTTACATTCATGTCCCAGTACTGTGTTTTATATAGCACTTACATTCATGTCCCAGTACTGTGTCTTATATAGCATTTACATTCATGTCACAGTACTGTGTTTTATATAGTATTTACATTCATGTCCCAGTACTGTGTTTTATGTAGTACTTACATTCATGTCCCAGTACTGTGTTTTATATAGCATTTACATTCATCTCCCAGTACTGTGTTTTATATAGCATTTACATTCATGTCCCAGTACTGTGTTTTATATAGTATTTACATTCATGTCACAGTACTGTGTTTTATATAGCATTTACATTCATGTCACAGTACTGTGTTTTATATAGCATTTACATTCATGTCCCAGTACTGTGTTTTATATAGCATTTACATTCATTTCACAGTACTGTGTTTTATATAGCATTTACATTCATGTCACAATACTGTGTTTTATATGGCATTTACATTCATGTCCCAGTACTGTGTTTTATATAGCATTTACATTCATGTCCCAGTACTGTGTTTTATATAGCATTTACATTCATGTCCCAGTACTGTGTTTTATATAGTATTTACATTCATGTCCCAGTACTGTGTTTTATATATATTATTTACATTCATGTCCCAGTACTGTGTTTTATATAGCATTTACATTTATGTCCCAGTACTGTGTTTTGTATAGCATTTACATTTATGTCCCAGTACTGTGTTTTATATAGTATTTACATTCATGTCACAGTACTATGTTTTATATAGTATTTACATTCATGTCGGCAGGCGGCGGGGAGACGCGCTGGACAGGTCGCCGGGCCATCACAGGGGCGCTTAGACGAACCAAACCGATCCGTTTGCAGCGGCGTTATTGGCTCATGAATGAAACATCAACTAAAACAAGCGTCCGCCGCCTCTACCGACACGTTAGCCGGCCACGGCACGCAGGTTCCTAAGCCTTGTAAGCGCTGCCCAGGTTAGCTAGCTAGCTAGCTCGCCCACGCTACGCAAGCAGCCGTCAGCAAAAACGTCGTTCCCACGTTACAGTTACAAAACTGGTTCCGTGCTGCCCATAACCACACTTGGGCCAGGCGAGCCGCCCGACAAGGTTCTAACTCGGAAAGCCATCCTGGTGGTTTAAACTTCGGGGTTTTCAGTCGTAGAGCGCTCTGCCCAAAACTCAAGCCCACGGCAGCCTAACAGAAACGTAGAATCACACACGAGCGCCACCTGCTGGTAACGGTACGATTCACTCCTGCAGCGCACACGAATAAGCAGACCCGCTTGGCTGACGGGCCGGACCCTTTAGTTCAGTGGTTAACGTTGTCTCCTGTGGCGCAGGAGATATGGGTTCGCGTCGAGGAGGAAGAAGAAGAAGAAGAAGAAGAAGAAGAAGAAGAAGAAGAAGAAGAAGAAGAAGAAGAAGAAGAAGAAGAAGAACTTTTGAAGGCAGCAACGATGAATCGTCCTCTATTCATCATCACTCACAGGACAGTTTGTAAATTCCTTCACAAAGTGTGTTTTTAAAAGATAAACATGTCGTTATGATGAAACCTGAGGTTGAAAAATATGTATTGTATTTAATTAGATAAATGTATTTTTGCTAACTCCTGTCAATGCTAGTAATGAGCGGAAAGGCTAACTTTAGCTAGCGGAGATGTTGTGATAGTCACACGCAAATAAACTCTAAAGGTTATAACTTTAATACGGAACGGGTTACTTTAACCTTGTTGTGAAAACAATGTTTTATATAGTATTTACTACATTCATGTCACAGTACTGTGTTTTATATAGTATTTACATTCATGTCACAGTACTGTGTTTTATATTTACATTCATGTCACAGTACTGTGTTTTATATAGCATTTACATTTATGTCACAGTACTGTGTTTTATATAGTATTTACATTCATTTCACAGTACTGTGTTTTATATAGCATTTACATTTATGTCCCAGTAGTGTGTTTTATATAGCATTTACATTTATGTCCCAGTGCTGTGTTTTATATAGTATTCAGGTTCATGTCCCAGTACTGTGTTTTATATAGCATTTACATTCATGTCCCAGTACTGTGTTTTATATAGCATTTACATTCATGTCACAGTACCGTGTTTTATATAGTATTTACATTCATGTCACAGTACTGTGTTTTATATAGTCTTTACATTCATGTCACAGTACTGTGTTTTATATAGTATTTACATTCATGTCACAGTACTGTTTTATATAGCATTTACATTTATGTCACAGTACTGTGTTTTATATAGTATTTACATTCATTTCACAGTACTGTGTTTTATATAGCATTTACATTCATTTCACAGTACTGTGTTTTATATAGTATTTACAGTCATGTCACAGTACTGTGTTTTATATAGTATTTACATTCATGTCCCAGTACTGTGTTTTATATAGCACTTACATTCATGTCCCAGTACTGTGTCTTATATAGCATTTACATTCATGTCACAGTACTGTGTTTTATATAGTATTTACATTCATGTCCCAGTACTGTGTTTTATGTAGTACTTACATTCATGTCCCAGTACTGTGTTTTATATAGCATTTACATTCATCTCCCAGTACTGTGTTTTATATAGCATTTACATTCATGTCCCAGTACTGTGTTTTATATAGTATTTACATTCATGTCACAGTACTGTGTTTTATATAGCATTTACATTCATGTCACAGTACTGTGTTTTATATAGCATTTACATTCATGTCCCAGTACTGTGTTTTATATAGCATTTACATTCATTTCACAGTACTGTGTTTTATATAGCATTTACATTCATGTCACAATACTGTGTTTTATATGGCATTTACATTCATGTCCCAGTACTGTGTTTTATATAGCATTTACATTCATGTCCCAGTACTGTGTTTTATATAGCATTTACATTCATGTCCCAGTACTGTGTTTTATATAGTATTTACATTCATGTCCCAGTACTGTGTTTTATATAGTATTTACATTCATGTCGGCAGGCGGCGGGGAGACGCGCTGGACAGGTCGCCGGGCCATCACAGGGGCGCTTAGACGAACCAAACCGATCCGTTTGCAGCGGCGTTATTGGCTCATGAATGAAACATCAACTAAAACAAGCGTCCGCCGCCTCTACCGACACGTTAGCCGGCCACGGCACGCAGGTTCCTAAGCCTTGTAAGCGCTGCCCAGGTTAGCTAGCTAGCTAGCTCGCCCACGCTACGCAAGCAGCCGTCAGCAAAAACTTCGTTCCCACGTTACAGTTACAAAACTGGTTCCGTGCTGCCCATAACCACACTTGGGCCAGGCGAGCCGCCCGACAAGGTTCTAACTCGGAAAGCCATCCTGGTGGTTTAAACTTCGGGGTTTTCAGTCGTAAAGCGCTCTGCCCAAAACTCAAGCCCACGGCAGCCTAACAGAAACGTAGAATCACACACGAGCGCCACCTGCTGGTAACGGTACGATTCACTCCTGCAGCGCACACGAATAAGCAGACCCGCTTGGCTGACGGGCCGGACCCTTTAGTTCAGTGGTTAACGTTGTCTCCTGTGGCGCAGGAGATATGGGTTCGCGTCGAGGAGGAAGAAGAAGAAGAAGAAGAAGAAGAACTTTTGAAGGCAGCAACGATGAATCGTCCTCTATTCATCATCACTCACAGGACAGTTTGTAAATTCCTTCACAAAGTGTGTTTTTAAAAGATAAACATGTCGTTATGATGAAACCTGAGGTTGAAAAATATGTATTGTATTTAATTAGATAAATGTATTTTTGCTAACTCCTGTCAATGCTAGTAATGAGCGGAAAGGCTAACTTTAGCTAGCGGAGATGTTGTGATAGTCACACGCAAATAAACTCTAAAGGTTATAACTTTAATACGGAACGGGTTACTTTAACCTTGTTGTGAAAACAATGTTTTATATAGTATTTACTACATTCATGTCACAGTACTGTGTTTTATATAGTATTTACATTCATGTCACAGTACTGTGTTTTATATTTACATTCATGTCACAGTACTGTGTTTTATATAGCATTTACATTTATGTCACAGTACTGTGTTTTATATAGTATTTACATTCATTTCACAGTACTGTGTTTTATATAGCATTTACATTTATGTCCCAGTAGTGTGTTTTATATAGCATTTACATTTATGTCCCAGTGCTGTGTTTTATATAGTATTCAGGTTCATGTCCCAGTACTGTGTTTTATATAGCATTTACATTCATGTCACAGTACTGTGTTTTATATAGCATTTACATTCATGTCACAGTACCGTGTTTTATATAGTATTTACATTCATGTCACAGTACTGTGTTTTATATAGTCTTTACATTCATGTCACAGTACTGTGTTTTATATAGTATTTACATTCATGTCACAGTACTGTTTTATATAGTATTTACATTCATGTCCCAGTACTGTGTTTTATATAGCATTTACATTCATTTCACAGTAATGTGTTTTATATAGCATTTACATTTATGTCACAGTACTGTGTTTTATATAGTATTTACATTCATTTCACAGTACTGTGTTTTATATAGCATTTACATTCATTTCACAGTACTGTGTTTTATATAGTATTTACAGTCATGTCACAGTACTGTGTTTTATATAGTATTTACATTCATGTCCCAGTACTGTGTTTTATATAGCACTTACATTCATGTCCCAGTACTGTGTCTTATATAGCATTTACATTCATGTCACAGTACTGTGTTTTATATAGTATTTACATTCATGTCCCAGTACTGTGTTTTATGTAGTACTTACATTCATGTCCCAGTACTGTGTTTTATATAGCATTTACATTCATCTCCCAGTACTGTGTTTTATATAGCATTTACATTCATGTCCCAGTACTGTGTTTTATATAGTATTTACATTCATTTCACAGTACTGTGTTTTATATAGCATTTACATTCATGTCACAGTACTGTGTTTTATATAGCATTTACATTCATGTCCCAGTACTGTGTTTTATATAGCATTTACATTCATTTCACAGTACTGTGTTTTATATAGCATTTACATTCATGTCACAATACTGTGTTTTATATGGCATTTACATTCATGTCCCAGTACTGTGTTTTATATAGCATTTACATTCATGTCCCAGTACTGTGTTTTATATAGCATTTACATTCATGTCCCAGTACTGTGTTTTATATAGTATTTACATTCATGTCCCAGTACTGTGTTTTATATAGTATTTACATTCATGTCCCAGTACTGTGTTTTATATAGCATTTACATTCATGTCCCAGTACTGTGTTTTATATAGTATTTACATTCATGTCCCAGTACTGTGTTTTATGTAGCATTTACATTCATGTCCCAGTACTGTGTTTTATATTGCATGTACATTCATGTCACAGTACTGTCTTAATATTTAACGATCACGGATGAATAGGCTCGGCAGCCCGTGGCTAACGGGTTGGACCCTCTAGTCGACTGGTTAACGCTGTCGCCCGCGGTGCGGACTACACGAGTTGGCGTCCCAGCTGGGACGGTCCGGTCGGCCTGCCCCCCAACACCCATGTAGCGAATTAGGGGTTAGGGTTAGTAGTGTGCACACATACACAGTGATCGTTGCAGTATTTTGGTAACTTCATAATGGGTTAACCAACTTCCATGATTTGCCTCAATGATGTGCAGATGTCTAGGCTTTACGTTTTTGTCTCAAATAGCTTAAAGTGGTTAATTTAGTTGCTGAAATTAAAAATAACAATAATAATCTTCGGGCGAGGCCTTATCATATGGCCATGAAACATGTTTTTCTTGGCTGAAAACTTGTAAAATGGCAGTTTAAACCCGACCCCCCCCCCCGGACCCCCCTACAGGGGTTTCCATTCCATCCATTTTCCGAACCACTTATCCTGCTCTCAGGGTCACAGGGATGCTGGAGCCTATCCCAGCAGTCACTGGGCAGCAGGCGGGGAGACACCCTGGACAGGCTGCCAGACTATCACACAGGGCTGACACACACACACACACATATCCATACCTAGGGGGGACAAACTCCCCAATATAAGACTCTTTCCTACGCCCTTGACTAGGGGTGTATTGAATTGCCTATGGCACATACATTCACTGTTTTACATGGATTGCTGTTCATTTATTGTTATATTCATGTAACAAATTGTCAGCCTGTTGCACCCAAATTTGATTATTTATTTATTTATTATTAGCCAAGTTTACTGTTCAGTTCAGTTCTTTATTCTAATCCAGTTTGGCAATCTGGTTGCAGCATAAAACCATGACACTGGACATTTCGGCAACACAAGGACATAAATAAAGAAAACGTCACTATAGTGAGATGAAAAGTGCACAAGTTCCCCAAAGATCTGTTAATTAATTTGATTGCGGTAGGAATAAACAAGTGGATCGATAACGTTTATATCTTGACATTTTAGGACGTAAACTAGAGGGGAGAGCAGCTAACGCAGTGTACAGTGGATGATGACGCTTTCTGAGAGGATGACCTCAGCTTTCTGCAAGACCCCTTCTTTCATGCAGTGTAAGCTTGTGATAAATGAATACACGACTGACAAAACTGTCTTCTGGTGTAACATGTGAGCATGTGATGTAGGAACAACCTGTTTCCTCCATGCAGGGAAGAGGGCCGAGGTGAGGTGTTACATCTCCTGCTGATTGAACATGATGGAGCTCCGTGCACCTCCATTCATCCGTCAACAAGATGCTGCTGTTCTGACTGGTTCCTGCAGAGAACTGCTGTCCCCCCCATCAATGGAGGTGTGTGCTTGTTTGCATAGAGGCATGTATGTAATGTACATGCAGGTGTGTGTGTGTGTGTGTCTATCAAATAGTTGTTTTGGGATGCATACTATTACACATGATATTACATAATATTACACATGATGGCGACAGGAATGGGCAGAAGTCCATGAATACTGGGATGGCATCCAGAGCTTTACCGGCGCCCCCATCCATAGGGTTAGTGGTTGTGTCAGGAAGGGCATCCAACATAACAATTTGCCAAATCATTATGCGGATTGACAAAACCGCCATCAGTGCTGTGCCCACACATGGTACGGATGGAAACTAATCCGCTGTAGCGACCCCTGCGAAACAGGGAACAAGCCGAAAGAAGAATATTACACATGATATGATTATTGAGGGTTGAAAACCACACCAAAATCAGCCCTAATAAAACCCCTGCAACATCTTTTTCTTTTATTTGTAAATGACAAATCTGTATTTGTTATACTTTCATTCCAAATGGTCCTAAGAACTGCGAAGGAGTGGTCTAATCTACATTAATATTCGCGAGCAAGGGTTTGTATAAAGGTGGGCGGGGTTTTATAGCTTGAGGATGTGATCTGACTGGCTGTATGTAAATGTGTGATGACAGGAATTTCAGGAACGAAAGATCTGCTGAGAGAAACTGAGCTAGGAGAAACAACTCTTTTAAAAAGATAAAAATAGAAAAACTATATTCTACCTTTTACTGTTATATTATGATGATGGTTGTTAAGCGACCTTGAGCTCTGAGAAGGCACTTGTATAAGTGCAAAATGTTATTATAATTTACTCTTATTTTTCAGTAGAGCAATAGTATAAAATGCATGGTGATTAAGGATATAAGTGATGTTAGTTGCACTGAATGAGATGTGATTATAAAGTCCTCCATTGCTAATTAGTAATTAAGGTCTATACAAATAATTTGACTTTGACTTAAAATCATATACATATTATTCATAACATTGTTCAGCATTGTTCCACTTCTGGATGGGACAGCACACTTAAAAGTTCTTTTTTTTCTTTTTTTTTTTCGGTGATCTGCACACCTGAGAGCTCATGTTTTAAGATGCAGACAAAGAAGGCCAGTGTACTTTCCACTCAACTAAAAGTTGTGTTCCTGTTCAGCATCACTTCTTTAAGGCAGAGGTATTTAATCTGGGCAACTAGGCTGAACTCTCTCAGTGGAATTCACTGCAGGAGCACAAAGTAAGCACAACAGGGGAAAAAAAATGCCAATAAAGAAGATGCCACAACAGGAAACCCAAACTCATTCTCTGAGGTCACTACTAGGACCTCACTTGCACACATACACGGTGTCGTTTGTTACGTTCATGCATGCATGCATAACCATGCAGAGCGACAAATGAATGTGTTTTATTGCAGCCCTAAATAAAGGTGAAATTAAGAGCAACACTTTACTCAGGCATTTGAACAAAATCTCTCCATCCGACTGTGGGCATCTGCGCTTTGCCATGTGCATACGAGTCGAGCCACTCGTTGTGCCACCATCATTACAGGAGGTAGATGAACAGCATGTCTCATGAGGTGAGCCGTCCTAGTTTTTAAAGACACCCATGACCTTGATTCTGCAGGAGTAAAACCTGTACCTGTTCAAAAGACTATGCCAACTGTATTAAGCAGCACCTGTTTTAATATGTTCAGTTGGTGGAACATCCTGTTTGATCTGGTGAAAATTCACTTATGAGCTGAGAAAAGGGGGACTGCAGAATATGTTTGTATAGACAGTACAGAAAAGAACTGTGTAAATATTTGTTTAAATTTATCTCATTCATTCATTTTTCTGTGTAAACTACACGCATGTGGCACTAGTCTGCTTATATTGTACATTATTAACGAATAGAATTCAAATCTACTATGTGGTGCACGTGCACTTTTTGTAAGCATGTGTCAAACTGTTAAATGAAAAATGGGGAAGGTGATGGAGCAAACTTTTGAGCATTTAACCTAATTAATATGACATCCTCCATTTGATTTGTCACACCAGAGAGTGCTAATTTTACTCAGAACTGTGAGTGCTATTCAAAGCCCAGAAAAAGCATTATTAAATGTCTGATGATGTGCCAAATTACTACTGTGTGCACATGCTGCAGGCTCCGTTAACTTACATTGCACTGCGCAATGCCTAGGGTGAGGGAGAGCAGACCGGGGACGAGGAAGAGGAGGAAGAAGATGAAATCCAGGTCACGAGTACAAGGTGCACAATGGGAGGGGGAAGACGGAGAGAGAGGGCAAGAAACAGAGAGAGAGAAAGAGGGAGAGGGGATCTGGCTCCTCTTTCCATAAAGAACTGGGGAAAGTCTTATTTTTACTTCATCTTAAGAAAAAACAGACATCCAGTTCACACACGGAGGACGTTTGTTTGAGGCTGTCAGTGTGATAGATTGAAGTTCATCTACATGCCTGTTCAATGAAAGCCACTTTATTTGACATTGCATTCTTACAACGAGTTGTATTCTACAATGAATGTGTTCTCTGCATTTAACCCATCCTATTGTAGTATAGGAGCGGTGGGCAGCTGCAGCACCCGGGGACCAGCTCCAGTTCTTCTTGCCATTGCCTTGTTCAGGGGCACAGGCGGGAGTATTAACCCTAACACGCATGTCTTTTGATGGTGGGAGGAAACCGCAGCACCCAGAGGAAACCCACACAGACACGGGGAGCACATGCAAAGTCCACACAGAAAGGACCTGGGACGGCCTGGGGTTCAAACCCCAGACCTTCTTGCTGTGAGGCAACAGTGCTAACCACTGGGCCACCATGCTGTCAATGAATTAGAGCTAAAAAGTGTTGTTAATTTGTGGAATAATAGTGCAGTTTTAAAACGGTTAGAAACAAATACAGAGACGTTACAGAAGTTCAGGGTGTGGATGTTACTAATGGAATTAAAATAACAGGAGTAAGGTAGTAAGGGAAAGAAGGGTGATTGATTATTTTTCCTACTTTTCCTTTGTATGCCTTTTCTTATCGGGCCCCGTTCTTGTGGAATAACTTGCCTGCGGCCATCAGACAGTCAGAGTCTGTTGAGTCCTTTAAATCCAAACTTAAAACTCATCTTTATGCTTTAGCCTACAATTAGTTGCCTTTAAGTTGTGTTTCACAGCCTGTACTGCATGGTGGGTCGGTTTCTATCTCTTTGGTTTACCAACCACTGTTCCGCCGACGAGATTATAGCGTATTGACTATTGCAAACTGTTCTCTCACATGTCTTTCCTGTCTCTCTGAATGATGTCCTCTCCTTTCATATATGTGAATGGTTTGATGTGAGTTTCCCCTATGTGCACGTGTAGTCTGTCCTCCTGTCAGGTCTCCATGGTGGTGGTGGTCATGTGGCTTGGGTTCTGAGCTGTTCTGGTGGCATCTGGACACCGCTTGGCATCCTCCTCATCATATTCTTAATATATCTTATCCTCTTACAATGTTGTACTCTGTAAATTGTGTTTTGTACTGTCCACACAACATCCATTGCTCATCTGTCTGTCTTGGGAGAGACATCCTCCTCTGTTGCTCTCCCTGAGGTTTCTTCCTATTCGTTCTCCCTGTTAAAGGGGGGTTTTTTTTTTGGTTTTTTTTTTTAGGGAGTTGTTCCTTATCCAATGTTAGGGTCTAAGGACCAGATGTTGTGTTGCTGTAAAGCCCCCTGAGGCACATTTGTAATTCTTTATACTGGGCTGTACAAATAAAATTGACTTGACTTGACACCCTGCCTTTATTTACTACATGAGCGGAGCATAAAGTAGGAATAGACTTCAAAAAGTCTGTAACTCTCCTATAACAAATCTGCTGCACAGCCAGGTTTCCCCGGCACAGAGACACGGACACAGATGGTCAAGGGGGGCCCAACAGCCCACCTATTAAATCAAAGACTAAAAACACCAGAGTTAAAACCCATTTCAAAGACTAGAAACAAATTCATTAAAAGTCTTTCGGTGGAGAGAGTGCTCTGCGGGTATGTCCCCCAGCTTTCAGCTCATCTTCATTTGGAGTGTGTAACCAATTTATCTGTCCTGAGTTTATTAGATGAACTCAGGACACACTGGTCCACTTTTCCACACCAGTTGCGCTCTTTACATTTGCCTTTGCTGTCGCCGTCCTGCTCTGAATACCATATAGATGTTTATGCTCCATCTTACTGAGCATGATAGTGCTCCCTAGGTGCAATCTTTCATACAGATGATCCATTTATCAGCCCTTTAATTGCTTCTTTAATGCAATAAACTTAAAATAAATGAGTTGTCCTCATTGAGCTGAGTTTAGGTTGGTTTTGTGGTATCTTAGGAGTGATGACCAAGTCAGGTGGCCTTTTTATAGAAGAAAGAAAGAAAGCCACTTTATTTTTGTCATTGTATAGGTTACAGTGAAACGTGTTCTCTGCATTTAACCCATCCTATTGTATAGCAGCAGTGGGCAGGTGCAGCGTACGGGGGCCAACTCCAGTTCCTCTTTCCATTGCCTTGCTCAGGGGCACAGACAGGAGTATTAACCCTAACATGCATGTCTTTTTGATGGTGGGAGGAAACCCACACAAACACAAAAAGAACATGCAAATGCCACACAGAAAGGACCTGAGGTTCGAACCCAGGACCTTCTTGCTGTGAGGCAATAGTGCTAACCATTGGGCCACTGTGCCGCTCTGAAGTTTAATTTCTTTTGCAACAGGGAATAACAAGACAGACGGAACATGTGCATCCATTTTACTATTTGACCCAATTCTTTCTTCTTCTCTTAGCATTACATTGACATCAACGCAGGACCATGATCAGCACTGCCACCCCATAACTACTTCAAGGAAGTCTTGATGCATGCTCAATAATCCAGGTAAGAAAATGAAAGAAGGTTGTATCAGTTCATCTGGATACAATGTTTATTGAGAGAAACGTGTCATCGCTCATCTAAGTGACCTCTTCCGTCTCAACTGACTACAGGCATCCCCACCCTCATAAACAATACAGGTGCATTATGACCGAAACCAGTGAACAGTTTCATATGCAAATATGGGTGTGACCATGTCCAGATGAACTGATTGATCCTTCTTTGATACTCCCAAGTAAGGTGTTTCATATATCCATGTTCACAATATTAGCCCTCTTTGGGCTACAAGATTTCCAACATAACTTTTGCAGTCTCAAATGATAATGAAACAACAACAATCCTCAAATCTAACAATTTGTTAATTAACAAGAACACTTCCATCTTTCAAGAAGTACCAAACAAACCTGCCATCTTTGCAAAACACCATTCACCAAAATAAAGGTGTAGTATGACAAATCTTGCCTTCACAAACTCAACATTACAACTCAGTGTTATTCAACATTACTCAACATTTTTGGTTTTTAGATTTTGTTCAGTGTGTGTGGTGGTGCACTTACCTCAACAAAGTCTCTCAGGTGAGCAGGAGAATGTCTCTCAGATCGTTTCAAGGTTGTAGTCTCATGCTTTTGGTGTTGCCCTGAACTCACAGCCTTTCCAGGAACAGTCTATTCAGTTGCTATTGACTCGGCCTCCATGGAACAGCCCTTGGTTGCTGGAGGAGACAGGGCCACTAAACCCTCAGGATTGTTTGACTCTGCTTCTGGGACCCCTTCTGATTCCAGGTGCAGAGGTTCCCTTGTGTACCTTGCTCTTACCCGATCCACATGTCTGCACAGGCTTTGACCACTGCCCACTACTGCGCTGTGTGACACTGGACCTGTACAACTGCTAATGGCTGCAGGAATCCACTTTGGACCATAACTGTAGTTTGGGATGAATCCTTCATCACCTGGTTGGAAATTTCTCACTTTGGTGCCCTGATCATGGATTTGTTTCTGCTGCAATTGCTTTTCTTGAATCTTGGCTTTCAGGTCAGGTATCCAAAAGTTAAATGTTGATCTTAGTCTTCTGGACATGAGCATCTCTGTTGGAGAATTTCCAGTGGTGGAATGAGGGGTGGGTGGCATGGTGGCGCAGTGGTTAGCGCGGTCACCTCACAGCAAGAAGGTCTTGGGTTCGAGCACCGGGGTAGTCCAACCTTGGTGGGTCATCCTGGGCCGTCCTCTGTGTGGAGTTTGCATGTTCTCACCGTGTCTGTGGGTTTCCTCCGGGTGCTCCGGTTTCCTCCCACAGTCCAAAGACATGTAAGTCAGGTGAACTGGCCGTACTAAATTGTCCCTAGGTGTGACTGGGTGTGTGTGTGTGTGTGGTGTGTGTGTGTGTGTGTGGGCCCTGTGATGGCCTGGCAGCCTGTCCAGGGTGTCTCCCTGCCTGCCGCCCAATGACTGCTGGAATAGGCTCCAGCATCTCCGCGACCCTGAGAGCAGGATAAGCGGTTCAGATAATGGATGGATGGATGGAATGAGGGGTAATTCGGTAATCGAACAGGAATCGGAAGAACTTTGCTTCAATTGTCTTACCTTGCTTTTTCTTTAATCTATCCTTTAAGATTTGCATGGCCCTCTCCGGCAGTCCATTTGATGAGGGATGAAATGGAGCAGATGTGACATGACGAACACCATTTAGTTTCAAGAATCCCTCAAACTCTGCATTCTGTCCATTCCTGGCCACCATACATATGATCTTGCCAATCCCTTCATCTTAGACATTCCTGCATATGTGCAATGTAGCTGTTTCAACGGAATTGTTTGACCAAGTGGCGTTTGATCACTCTTGCACCCCACAAGACACAGCCATCTCTGACACTCAAAGCAAGTCTTCTTTAGTAGTATGGTTATAAGCTGGAATCTGTTACTACTGGCCATCCTTTCAGAGCATATTCACAGACCTGTGACAAGATCACATCTTCAGCTATCCATTTCCTAATATGTTCTGCATTCAGGGGAGTGGTGTCTAACAACTCAAGCGTCAACACCTTATCCTCCTCACTCCCAGGCTCAGGCACTGGCAGTCTGCTTAACACATCCACATTTGGGTGCTGCTTTCCCAGTTTGTACACAATGTTGTACTCATAGGCCCTCAGCCACACAGACCAGCGCTTTACTTGGGGTGATACCATTTGTGGTACCTATTTCCTCTCATTGAACAAGGTTATCAGGGGTTTTTGGTCAGTGACTATTGTAAAGATCCATCCATACAAATATTTGTGGAATCTTTGGATCCCAAAAATCATTGCCAGTGCCTCTTTGTCAAGTTAGTAATAACATCTTTCTGCCGGCATCAGGTTGCGTGACATGAACCTCAATGGTCTTTCACTCCCGTCCTCCGTCTTGTGTGATAAGACTACTCCTATCCCGTAGGGGGAAGCATCACATGAAAGAATGAGCTCTCGATTTGCTCAGTAGTGAACAAAAACAAAAAGCAGATCTCAAAAGGGCTTTTGATTTTGGAAGGCTTTCTCTTGTGGTTCATTCCAACCCCACTTTTCAATCCTTTCTCAGGAGCTGATATAGCGGAGCTAACAGTGTGGCCAGATTAGGTCACAACCTGCTATAATAGTTAAGTAAGCCCAAGTACACCTTTAATTCAGTGATGTTTTTTGGAGCAGGTGCCTCCTCGATGGCTTTAACGTTGGTCTCCATAGGGCACAAGCCCCATGCATCCACAATGTGTCCTGTAATGCACTTCTGTTTTCAGGAAAGCACACTTGTTTCTTTTCATCCGCAGTCCAGCCTAAGAGTACATCTGTCACCATTTTACAATGCTGTGATTGCAAGCATTCCCATATCCTCTGTGAATAGTACACATGGCCATTGAAACTCTAGTTAATGCTCACGGCAATTTGCATATGAAACTGGTCGTTGGTTTGGGTCATTATGCCACTGTATTGTTTATAAGTGTGGGGGCACTTGCAGTCAGTTGAGACTGAAGAGGTCAATTTACCCCTTTTCCACTGCATGGTACTGGCGCAACTCGACTCTACTCTGTTCGACTCTACTTGCTTTACTTTTTTGGATTTGGTTTTCCACTGCAGATAGTATCCCCTCACGGCAAAGTCCCGCTGGTCATTTGTGGGCATGTTGACTAGTTTTTCCTCCCTTGTCTACCAGCTCGACACGAGTGTTTTATTTAAAAAAAAAAGTCAACAAGGCCAACTCTAAATGTGTGCCTCACATGAGCCATATTAGTGTAACTAAGAGATTCACTGACAACAAATAGTTTTTTACATAGATAGATTATCAACGATACAAGTTTCATAAGACTCGCTTTGGCATTTCCTGGTTATAAACAGAGCTGCTCAATTTCTCTCTGACCAGTCAGTGGTCAGATTTTATTTATATTTAAATAAATATAAATACATGTTACTTATATTTTTGTTATATTTTATTCATTTATTTTTATATTTTATTTATATTTAAGTATTTTATTTATTTAATACAATTTTATTTATATTTAAATAAATATATTTAGATTTATCTATATTTTATATTTATTTTGTTTATTTATTTATAGTGGTATTTTCATGTCACCTTTTAGTATCGGCTCAACTCACTTGGAACCTCGACGGAGGTGGTACCAAAAAAGTACCTGGTACCAGGTACTATCCCTAACTTTTGCTCAATAGAAAACCAAACAAAGCGAGTAGAGTTGAGTCGAGTCGAGCCGGTACCATGCAGTGGAAAAGAGGCATTAGATGAGTGATGAAATGTTTCTGTCAATAAACGTTATGTCCAGATGAACTGATTCAACCTTCTTTGAGGTTTCAGTTTGGTTTCTAGTGAAGGACAGAGTTGCTGGTGGTTTCTATTGATGGACAGAGTTGCTGGTGGTTTCTAGTGAAGGACAGAGTTGCTGGTGATTTCTAGTGAAGGACAGAGTTGCTGATGGTTTCTAGTGAAGGACAGAGTTGCTGATGGTTTCTAGTGAAGGACAGAGTTGCTGATGGTTTCTAGTGAAGGACAGAGTGGCTGATGGTTTCTAGTGAAGGACAGAGTTGCTGATGGTTTCTAGTGAAGAACAGAGTTGCTGGTGGTTTCTAGTGAAGGATAGAGTCGCTGGTGGTTTCTAGTGAAGGACAGAGTTGCTGGAGGTTTCTAGTGAAGGACAGAGTTGCTGGATGGTTTCTAGTGAAGGACAGAGTTGGTGATGGTTTCTAGTGAAGGACAGAGTTGCTGGTGGTTTCTAGTGAAGAACAGAGTTGCTGGTGGTTTCTAGTGAAGGACAGAGTTGCTGGTGGTTTCTAGTGAAGAACAGAGTTGCTGGTGGTTTCAAGTGAAGGATAGAGTTGCTGGTGGTTGCAAACGTTTATTCAATTTTAAAAGACCATTAGAGTAACACAACAAACTCTTCCAGTCTCGTGTTTTTCATCCTTCAAGTGCAACATAAATAAAACACTTCATGGCCTGAGAAAACAAGATTGAAACCTTGATACTCAAGTACAGGAACAGGGAGGCAGGGGAGACAGCTTCTATTGATTGTTACGCCATCCAGTGTTATATTTGCATGTTGAAATTGTAGCTCTTAGCAGTGTGAATCAATGCAAATGTGAGCTAACTCCTTCTTTTTGAGCCTAGTAAGAGAGAGAGCAGGGAAGCCAAACCACTGCATGCTGCAGACATTACAGCAGCATCTCTTAAAAACACATTTTTATGCTGACCTTTAAATTGTCTTGAAACCGAGAAGATCCTAAACATTGATCTCAAATGGCAAAAAGATTGCCCAGATAAGGTCAAACCCTTCTGTTAGTCCCCTAAGTTTTGAGACATTGAGCAATAATTAAAATGCAGGAAGACAGTTCGGAGCAAGCAAAAACAGATGCAGAGGAAAAAGAGCGCACTCATGAATTATTTATTGTGTTATTCCAAGCAAACACCACTTTATAATTAACTGTGAGTATGAGAAAATTAAAGCTTCCCAGAATATGATGATACTAACAATGTGCACACCTACTGCAAACACAAGCGTGAGTGGTTTCTCTTAGAGGAAATCTGTTATGTGTAGAAATCCACTTCATAAATGCTATTAAACACGGAGTATTCTCCTGAAAGGTTGACATGATAAATAAACTGCAACTACTGTTCAATTTTTTATTTTTTTTTTAAGAAAAAGAAAATTGTTTGAATTCCTGTATTTCAAGATACTGGTGTAATTAAATTCATGTTCTTTTGTAATGAAGCAGGAAAAAAAGAAATCAATCTTTGTCTCAAAAGAAGGATGAAACTGAAGACACAAAATCAATTCTATTGACAGCCTCAGGGAGTGAGTTCCTTTGGTTGTTCAGACGGGGCTGAATGAGATCGAAGCCTCAAAGCTCAAAGTCTTTAGGCCTACAGAGACACAGAGGAAGTTACACTTCCAACCGTCCAACTAGAATTGTGTCTGTCAATAAGTGTCTGATGGACTGTTTCTAAAGAGCCATTTTTGAAGCCACAAATTTGCATTTACGCTCACCGCCATCTTGTCAATTTTTGGACCCAGAACATGTAAATTTGGGCGACAAGGTGGAGCCTTGGTGGAGCAACAACCTGTCAGTCACTCCAGAGAGAGAGACCTGTCAATTAAGGAAACCACATCCCTGAGCACACCAATATTCAAGCTTTTATATACTTTTAAAGGGCGGCACGGTGTCGCAGTGGTTAGCGCGGTCAACTCACAGCAAGAAGGTCCTGGGGTCAAGCTCCGGGGTAGTCCAACCTTGGGGTTCATCCTGGGTCGAGTTTGCATGTTGTCCCCGTGTCTGCGTGGGTTTCCTGCGGGTGCTCCAGTTTCCTCCCACAGTCCAAAGACATGTAGGTCAGGTGAATCGGCCGTACTAAATTGCCCCTAGGTGTAAATGTGTGTGTGTGTGTGTGTGTGTGTGTGTGTGTGTGTGTGTGTGTGTGTGTGTGTGTGTGTGTGTGTTTGGGCCCTGTGTGATGGATTGGTGGCCTGTCCAGGGTGTCTCCCTGCCTGCCGCCCAATGACTGCTGGGATAGGCTCCAGCATCACCGTGACCCAGACAGCAGGATAAGTGGTTTGGTTAATGGATGGATGGATGGATGGATGGATGGATGGATATACTTTTAATTGAATAATAATTTTCAAAATACTCACCAAAACACAGATTAGAGGGAATGATGTTAGCTGAGACCCTTATGGAAATAAAATATTGACTTTGTATTTCATGAGAAAAGTTGGGGTTTCTCTCATTGAATTCCATAAAATTAGAGTTGGGTTTGTTTTTTTTTTTGCAGCCAGTACCGGCCATTAAAAGAACTGAATAGGAGCTTAAGTTTCAGAATCAGCTGTGATGGTTCGAACAGCCAATCAGTTGATCTCAGAATGACAAAATTATCATATAACAGTCTATCTAATATAACATCACGGGAGCTCCATCACTTCCCCTGTATGCTCTTCCAACAGATGATTTCAATGGCTTGTTTTGGTTGCGGTGTATTTAGTGAACAGATTCTCTATGAACTAACATATTCCCCCTTACAACCTTTGAACTTTTGATCCAGTAGGAGACAGAGACAGATAAGTTTGCTGATTTGTTTTTACCCTTTGTATTTGCCAGCAACCTCAATTTCTGTCTGCATGCTGTTTTGGGTCAGCACAACTCCCCAGCAGAAATGATTGGCTTTTTCTTTAAAGTCGCGCTGAACCCCTGTGACAAGTTTTGGCGTTGTTGGCAGGATTTCAACTGGGTTAGGTAACTGGCCCTTTCAGCATGCAGGGGGAAGAAGCACAGGCTGCAGGACTGTCAGTAATGATGCCATTTGTATTTTGGGGCCCATGGATGCAAAAATTGAGTGGCAGGGGTTCAGAAGCCAAGTTGGGAGAATGGAAACTTCAAATAGAGACTATGTTGAGCTTTCAGCCACTGAGTGACTCCCAGAAGGCAGGCTTTGTGTTAGGCTTGGTAGAGGGGGAGGCCAAGAGGGAGATGTTGACTTTGGAGAGGGCAAGCAGGAATAATCTCCCAAGAAAATATTTGGTGCACTGCTTTGTATTGTATGGTGATAACACTCATGTCTTCACCCTCCAGACTCAGTTTTTTACCTGCAGACAAGGACCACAGCAGTCTCTCAGGTCCTTTTCTCTCCGGTTGCGAGAACTGTTTTCCAGGTTAAAAAAGAAAGAAAGCCACTTTATTTTGCCATTGTAGGTGTGGTATTGTATGAGGTAGTCGGGAGTTGCAGAGAAGTATGTAGGAGTGGTGCAGGATATGTATGAGGGAAGTGTAACAGTGTTAACGTTTGCAGTTGGAATGACAGATGGGTTCAAGGTGGAGGTGGGATTACATCAAGGATCGGCTCTGAGCCCTTTCTTGTTTGCAATGGTGATGGACAGGTTGACGGATGAGATCAGGCAGGAGTCTCTGTGGGCTGTGATGTTTGCAGATGACATTGATCTGTAGGGTGCAGGTTGAGGAGAGCCTGGAGAGGAGGAGGTATGTACTGGAGAGAAGAGGAATGAAAGTCAGTAGCAGCAAGATGGAATACATATGTGTGAATGAGAGGGAGGACGGTGGAATGGTGAGGATGCAAGGAGTAGAGATGACGAAGGCGTATGAGTTTAAATACTTAGGATCAACTGTCCAAAGTAACGGGGAGTGAAGAAGAGAGTGCAGGCAGGGTGGAGTGGGTGCACTGCAAAAAACATGAGCTTAAATACAAGAAATAAACACGGATTTTACTGAAATCAGAACCAGCACAAGTGAAATTTCTGTCAACATTTACTGACAACTCTTTCCAAGTTTGAGCAGTGAAAATCAAAGTGTCCTTTCATTTTGTGATAGGTGAAGCATGTTGGGCCATTGAATAAAAATTTATTTATATATATATATATATAAAAAAAGCCTTGTGTCATTCTAAATCAAGCAGTTGAACTTGAGTTTGTGTCACTGAATCTTGAAACAAGTTATTTTTTGTGAAAGAGAATGTTACAAATTGCTACTCTAGCTAATGTAGCTTGTTTTAACAATAAATTACTCAATTGTAAGATTTCCTGACTAATTGAGGCATAAAAGGCATATTCATGATCAATTTAAGAATTTTCCATTAATTCAAAGGTAGAAACTAGTAAATAACTTTTAAAACAAGATAATTAATCTCATATTTCCTGATCTAAGATTTTAAATCTTGTCAAGCACACAAGATTTTGCAGTGGGAGAAGATCCAAAGGAGTTGAATCAAATGCAACTGGACTTGGTATATATCCATGAAGACGTTTCGCCTCTCATCCAAGAGGCTTCCTCAGTTCGTGCCTTTCTGACTGGACCAAGCTAGTCTGACAAACTAATCTGACAGACTAGCTTGGTCTAGTCAGAAAGGCACGAACTGAGGAAGCCTCTTGGATGAGAGGCAAAACGTCATCACGGATATATACCAAGTCCAGTTGCACTTGATTCAACTCTTTTGGATAACCATGACCTGGATGAATGAGAACATTCACAGACATGTCCAGTGGGAGAAGATGGTCAGGAGTGATTTGTGACAGAAGGGTACCAGCAAGAGTTAAAGGGAAGGTTTATAAGATGGTAGTGAGACCAGCTATGTTATATGGTTTGGAGACAGTGGCACTGATGAAAAGACAGGAGGTGTTGGAGACTGGTACAAGGGGAAGACCCTGTCCTCTGCCACATTTGGGGGTACTTGGAGCAAGGTGAACTACCTGGTGCCGCTCAGAGACTGTTGCTTCCACAACCAGTAAAGAAACTGTTAAACCAGTGGCGACGACTAGAGCTCTTAGAGGGTTTTGTGTGCAGAAAAATACAAGATTTGTTGACTCTTGAGAATTTGATGCATGTAATAGTCCCTGAATCCAAAGTCCAGGCCCTGCTTGAATTGTGCCATAAACAGGTAGGACATCCAGGGACAGAACGAATGCCATCCCTGCTGCGGAGGAACTTCTGCTGGCCACAAATGGAATAGGTTTTGCAGGTTTACACACAAGTGTCCTCGCTGTGTACTGCACAAGGCTAAAACTAATGCTAGCGCCTCCCTTGTCCCGCTAACTCCCAAGGCCCTCATGCACATTGTAGCCATGGACTTTCTGATGCTCAGTCATCCAACAGACCAGAACATACACCAACAACAACACCAGAACATTCTTGGGATAACAGATCTGTTTACTAAGTATTAATGAGCAATCCCTACCCCAGATCAAACAGCTTCAGTTACAGCTTGTGCATTGTGTACCCATGTCATACAGCCTTTCGGTTGTCCAGACGTTCTCCATTCAGACCAAGGTCCAAATTTTGAGGCAAAGTTGATAAAAGAACTATGCCAAGTATGGTTGTCACAAAAGTCTCACACGACTCTCTACCATCCACAGGGTAATAATGGCTCTTGCGAAAGATTTAATCAGGTGCTCTTAAACCTGCTAGGAACATTAGAGGTAGAGCAGCACAGTAACTGGGTGGGATATTTACCAGGGATAGTCCAGTCCTACAATAATTCCATCCATAGCTCCACCAGTTATGCGCCTGCCTTTCCGATATTTGGCTGCCACCTTAGGACCCCTATAGACATGTTAACTGGAGCAGTAGGCCCAGAAGTCACTGCTACTACAACTGAGTAGGTTGGGAAAAATCATAGGCAGCCAAGCTATGCTTACAGTAAGGCAACAGCTCACCTAAACAAAGCAGCAGAGAAGAACAGAACAATCTATGACAGGACAACCCAATATGCCCCACTGCTTCCAGGGAAACGTGTGCTGGTTTTAGATCAGAGGAGACAAGGGAAGGGAAACTTGAGTAATAGGTGGGAAAACCAGCCCCATGTGGTGGTAGCCTGGTCCTATCCAGACCGCCCAGTGTACAAAGTTAGATCTGAAGGCAAAGACAGCCCAGGATGTGTCCTCTATCGCAATAGTTTATGCACGTGCCTCCCTTGTCTAGCCCCAAGAGCAGTCAAGACCACGGAACTTGGGGCCAGTGAGACCAGAGGGTTTGTTAGTTTGGGGTTTTGCACTCCCTTCAATCTCAGGGACGCTGCTAGAGAAGCCCAGGCCCCTGAATTGAGATGTTCCCAAAGGAAAAACGGGTAGACCGCTAAGGTAAAGGGAGTGAGTAGTTCTAGGAAATAGAATGCTTTGAGTTGGGTGGGATTGTCATAGGTTGACGGTGTGTGTTGGTATGTGTGAGAGGATATATGTGACTACTGGTCCTGGTGGTGGCGTTGTTTGGGTGGGAACTCTGGGCTTGCATGGGGTTTTACATTAACCTGGAAAGACACTAGGGTTCAGCGTGTTGTGATTGGTGCACTTGGCTCTGTAGGGGATTTCACACCTGTGTCCCGACAGCTGATGAACAGAGGTGCAGGGCAGGTGTGCAGCATGCCGGTCGGGAGAGAAGGAAAGCTCACGGATGCCGTGACAGAGCAGTGTAGAAGAGACTTGTTGTGCACAGAGTGCAAAAACAAAGGGAAGACGCCAGCCTATGGCCTGGGCCTGAATGAGGAGAGTGTAGAAGCTGGGAGAATAGCTGATGTCCTGCAAGAGCCACTAGTGAGGCAGAGGGAAGGAGACATAGCTCAATGTACAGAGCACACTGCACCCGCAGGCCACTGCAAGAAAGAGGGAAAGCGGAGGAGTGAATGTATGCTTCACCCCTCCTTCAGTTTTGTCCTGCTTTCATATTTGCTTTTTGAACTGTTGAACGTGAGGCGGTGGTATGAGTCCATACAGTAACTTCAAAGGCGGTGGAGAAATGAATTGGAGCTGGATAGGAAAGAGCCCTTCCTGTGTGCTTGTTTCTTTTGGCTTTTTGTGTTGATACGTTTGGTTGTTTTGGTTTGTTTTGGTTGCAGTGTGTTTAGTTAACAGATTATTTTGGCTCACCCCTATGAGCTAATTAATATTCCACCTTACAACCTGTGAACTCTTGATGCAGCAGGAGATGGAGACAGATGAGTCTGCTGATTTGTTTTCACCCTCTGTATTCACCAGTTGGAGACGCCACGAGGCATCTAAGAATTGGAGATCACCCGCGTGCTGCAAACAGGACATTTCATTTCCTTTAGTGATATTTTATCTCGAAATCTGTTCCTAACTCGTGTTGTAGCTCATCATAAATTAAATTGTTTTCAACCTCAATTTCTGTCTGCGTGCTGTTTTGGGTCAGCACAGCTCCCCAGTAGAAATTATTGGATTTTCCTTTAGTCGTTCTCCACCCCTGTGACAAGTATTCAAGGTCATGTGTAATCGTAAATAACATTCTGCTGTGATCTTTGGCAAGACAATAAAACACTCCCTCTCATATTCCGTTGCATACAAAAAACAATGACAGTTAAATAACAGTGCTATTTTTCTCTTTCTTTATTCTTTCTGAGGTCCACCTCAGTAAAAACATGATAATTTCTCAGCTATTTGGGTCATTTGGGAGCATTTGGTGTGTATATTGTTGTGACCAACAATCAAAACTACCGTCAAAATCTCCACCAAACAGAAGCAGGTCAGTGTTGTTTGTGAATTGAGTAAAAATGTGTGATTTACACATAAGGAATTTTGATGGAAATCCTTCCATTTTGTTCAAACCTGTCCAAATGTTGCCCAGCTTGTGCCTCCCTGTGCTGTCAGGTTTTCCACTGTTTGCGAGTCTCTGGCATGTTCATTGTGAATATCTTTTTAGCCAACCTAAACATGGTATTCTGGATCCAACTTCAACTCGATCCCCTTATTGGACTTTTATTCGTGATTATGCCACCAGTATGCAGTTTTATCTGTTGAGATTTATTTTAGTGGGCTTTGAAGTTGCAAGGAAAACATTACCTTGTTAAGCATAATTTAGTGGATCTGCTTTATGAGTGGCGGCACGGTGGCGCAGTGGTTAGCACAGTCACCTCACAGCAAGAAGGTCCTGGGTTTGAGCCCCGGGGTTGTCCAACCTTGGGGGTCGTCCCGAGTCGTCCTCTGTGTGGAGTTTGCATGTTCTCCCCGTGCCTGTGTGGGTTTCCTCCGGGTGCTCCGGTTTCCTCCCACAGTCCAAAGACATGTAGGTCAGATGAATCAGCCGTACTAAATTGCCCCTGTGTGTGTGTGTGTGTGTGTGTGTGTGTGTGTGTGTGTGTGTGTGTGTGTGTGTGTGTGTGTGTGTGTGTGTGTGTGTGTGTCGGCCCTGTGATGGCCTGGCGACCCTGTGGTGGCCTGGTGGCCTGTCCAGGGTGTCTCCCCGCCTGCCGCCCAATGACTGCTGGGATAGGCTCCAGCATCCCTGAGAGCAGGATAAGCGGTTCAGATAATGATGGATGGATGGGTGCTTCATGAGTGGCCCTCCATCTTCCATTTACATCGTCTGCCATCATAGCAGTGTCATATGTGCTTATATCTATTTTTAAAGATGTAAACAGAAGCATGGAGCGCAGTGAAAACCATTATGTATCTGGCACATAGAAATGCATGTGCTTTTTTTAGCGGTCCTCATTAGAGGCTAGTGCAGGTCCAGCTTTAATAGGACGGGACAGATGATGCAACATCTTTACCAGAGCTGAGGGTTTGTCTGGTAAAATATATCGCAAGTTGTTTAAATATGTACTGGCAGCACCATGTGTCATACTGTATTTACCAAGTTCAACAAATTCAAAGGACAGAGCCAGTCACAAAAGGGATTCTGAAGTCCTATTCATGTTTCCATAGACAGTCTAATGGATCCGGACATGCTCCAAGTGCCACATCACTTTGACGGTCTCTTGTCTGTCAAAAGTCTGTTGTTCAAACGTCCACCCATCTCCAGGGCCCGGCTAGATGTGAATAAAATCAATGGCACATAAAATCTAATTATTTGGTGGAAACACCAGTCCTATTGATTTGTTGCATTGAGATGTTTTCCAAATGATCCTTGAAGGAGTGAAAGTGACTGGAGTGGGTCTTTACTGCTTGGTATTGACATCTGAAAGCAACTTGTAGTTTTCAGTAAAATGGGTGTAAGTAAAATGCACGGTTTCAGTCTATGGTAATTTCCCTCCAAACATTAGGAACAGTTAGTCTTCCCTAAGGTCGTCAAAGGCTGTTTTGTATAATTCATATTCAGATAATCTCAATTTGGATGTAAATAATCAGTTTGTACTAGCTGAGGACAGCGTTCTTCCCAAACAAAACAAAAAAAGCCTACATTCATGTGGCTTAGTGGGCAGCAAAGTGCAGGTTAATTTGACTGCTGATTGTTGGATACCACCAGAGGCGCTGTTAGGACCCTGAAAGATCGGGGGCTTAGCCCAGCTCAGAAAACTTTAGACGTTCACCCGATAATTACGCCATTTTCAAGTTATTTCAGAGTAAAATGAAAATAAGATGTGAGACCCTTTGCTCAAACCATTAATGCACTATTTCCTCCCATAGTCGTCATAGAATAGAATAGAATAAAACTTTATTTGTCATTGTACAAGTACAATGAAATTTGAAAGTGCAGGTCTTATCAGTGCAAAGATCAATATAAAAATAATAGAAAACATAAAACACACACATTCATTCCTACATTCTACTGGACACTAACATATTGCACAAAAAGTCAGGAATCAAGACGTGGCAGCATTTAGTGCGGTTATGGCTCGGGGATAGAAGCTGTTCTTTAGTCTGTTTGTCCGAGCTCTTATTGTCCTGTAACGTCTGCCCGAGGGCAGCAGTTCAAACAGATGGTGTCCTGGGTGGGATGGGTTCCATCAGGGCTGACAGTCCCACAACACAGCAACCCTGTTGTGGGACCGTCAGCCATTATTCCATAAGGGCTGGCAGTCCCACAACATAACAACCCTGTTAGATGCCAGCTGCAGGGCGGTACTCTTGCAGCACCAGACACTCATCAGTCAGCATCCTATTGCTCTTTATTACTTACTGCAGTGTCATCAGTGGATTCTCACTCCATCTACTAACATCTCTCTTCACCGCCTCATCCCTACCTCTCTTGTGCTTGTTGCTCTTTCAAGTTCTCTCTTTCTCTCTCTCTCGCTCTCTCATGTATCCGTTAACATTGTGACACTCTCACGTCATGACTCATCTGCTGCTACAGCAACGGGAGAGAACTGTTCCTCCACCTCCTCTAGCCTCGCCTGCGCCTCGTTGCCTTCATCCGTTTTCTTTTTGACAGAGTTTCTTATATCCACAGCTTTCAAGTCTTGCCTCAGTGAATTAGCTAGCTAGCTACCACCAGATGCCAACAATGACAAGCCCTGTCACCGGTGCCCCTCCTGCTCTCTCGCTCTCTCGCTCTTGCTCTCATACTCACAAAAAATGCATGCGTGCCAAGTAGTGTGAAGTAGAGCTGCTGCTGTAATAACACACAGAGGACCCAAAACATACTTGCATTTCTGATCGACACATTATTTTGGAGGGCTTTAATGCGTGGTCGGAATGACAGACGAATTGATCTGGGCTATTTGTTTATTTTTATTTTTGTAAAAAAAGAAAAATTATTTTGAGCTGTGGGGCTATTCATCAAACATTTGGGCCTGTAGCCTCAGACGCCCAGGCCTCATGACGCCACTGGATACCGCCAAGCTGGATTCCATTTTTCTTTTTTTGGGGGGGGGGGGGGGTCCGCCTTTTCCACTCTTCCGAGCCGTCCCGATCTCTGCTCCAGCCCCTCTGCCGATCCAGGGAGGGCTGCAGACTACCACATGCCTCCTCTGATACATGCGGAGTCGTCAGCCACTTCTTTTCACCAGACAGTGAGGAGTTTCACCAAGGGGACGAGGATCATGCTATTCCCCCCAGTTCCCCTCCCCCTCAAACAGGTGCCTCGAACAACCAGAGGAGGCGCTAGTACAGCGACCAGGACACGTACCCACATCCGGCTTCCCAACCGCAGACACGGCCAATTGGGTCTGTAGGGACGCCGACCAAGCCGGAGGTAACAAAGGGATTTGAACAGACAATCTCCGTGTTGGTAGGCAACGGAATAGACCGCTACGCTACCCGGACGCCCTAGCAAAACTAATTTTATGATCAGAACAGCATTGAACCTTCTGTCAACAGTTTGGGAGTGTCGATACGGTCGGCCATTTTGGTTTAGAAAGAAAAGTTCTACAGCCTTAATTACAGACAAATGGGTTGCAGCAAGGCTGAAAACATCAGTACCACAAACCCACTTAATGTAATGGTGACACTTGTTGGATTGTCCAAATGTTATTCTGCAGCAATGGTTGCAACACAACAAAAGCCAAAAATAACAAGCAATTCCTTAAAATGGCACTGACACCCCCCACCCCACCCCAGAGACTCTTGACATAAGTTGACTGTTTTGAAAAGGTGTCGGCTTAACATCATCTAACACAAGGCTGTCTAAAACAGCACCGTTAGACAAATAATGGAAGCACGTCGTGAGGGCACGAGCCGGGGAGAGTGGCGAAAACAGCCAGTCATCCTCACTGCTCGTGAGAGGCAGTTTCTATAGTCATTACATCAAAGTGCAGTTTTACCATGCACATTTAAATGGAGCAGAATTCACCCCCTGACATAAGAGATGGAGCTTTGCCTCAGGCAGGCATTCGGATAGGTGTCGTAGGAAACAAAACATTATCCCATCCACTGGAATATTAATGAAAACAACACTGTAAAAGATGCTGTAGGCGATCGCACAGAGACAATAAAATAAAAATAAAAAAAACTGTTTCTTGAGAGATAAACAGTTTTCAACCGTGGAACATTGCCACCGTTCAATGATTTCCAGGTTTTTATTCTGCTTTAATCCAGAAGCAGCCCTCGCTGAGGTTGTGGCACTAAAGCAAGATGAAGAATCAATGCACGCTGGAACAGCAGAAGTAAAACCTGGATACTGCCGTTTTAGAGGAATTGTTGTGAGAACGCTAAAACGGTTTCCTCTCAGTAATCTAAAAGTCTGCAGGGCAACCTGCTCCACAGGGAGAGATTCTGGGTTGCGCGGTACAACCGCCATATTGGATTTTCAGCATGCAGCAAAATAGCCCTCATTAATCTTGATTAGGCCTCAACAGCTGCACAGCCTTAACCATCAACATGTCGTTTAAGGTCAGCTTGCTGAGCACTCTGAACCCCCGCCGTGTATAACGCACACAAAATATCGAGGTTTTTAAGGAAAAAAGGGGGGCAAGTCACAGTAAAATGGTTCACCGTACGACCACAGGTCCTTCTGCTGACTGCTGACCGGATCAATGCATCGACCAGACCCGCCGCTCAGAGGGGGGTTAGCATTTCAAAAGGCTCCAAAGTCACAGCTGTAATACTGCGCCTGCTTGGGGAGGTAGGTCTTCTCCGACGAGGCAGGAGAGACACAACTCCTCGCAACAGCCTCACAATATTGAGACGTGCGTCCCCAGCGCCCGTCATCGATGCCATGACCAGTGAATGCTCTGCACTGGCGAAGGCAGGCCCTTCCAGTAGCGTGCACCTGTCCCATCGTCCCCGTCACCCAGCAGATGCCCGGCTAGTGAAGTGAACGCCTGGTTGTCAAAGCTCAGTCATGTTTGCAGGGAAGGCAAGTGGTATGGCAACACCTCTTTTTATCCCTTTTGACCCCTTTTAGATTGTTCTTATTTCCCATGGCTCCCAGCGCTCAGACCCTGTGATGCCTCTCTTGATATCTGAAATTAGATGTCAGAGTCTCTCTTGTGAAGCACAATCCTAACTTGCTGTATATTGCCTTACTTGGTTTGACCTTGATGAAGCCCTCTCAACAGCATTTCGGGCCTGACACCATTAGATCTTTATTGCTTGTAAGTGGATCATACAGAGCAGGAGATGGCACACAATATGCTTTTTTAAGCGCTGCCGGGTATTGAATGGCTCCAGGGTTTCTGAACCTTGACTCTTGGTTTTTTAGGCTCAGCATTTTTGCATGTCAGAATTTGTTTGCCTTTCTCTTCTCTATATTTGTGTCTGTGCATATTTGTGCGCATGTGTGTGCATGCACGTGTATGACTTTGAGTGTGCGTCCACACCCGAAACTGGACTTGCTTCTTTTTTTTTGCCTTCACTTGCTAACTTATCATTATTGCCAGCAGTAATGTCCGTTTTAAAGTAGATGTGGCCAAGAATGTCATATATAACAACGCGTAAAGACAAGGAATCAAAGTGGCCCACACGAAAAAACAAAATTACACTTTCTAATATCAGTATGATAACAAAATTTCTTGTTAGCAAGATAACTGTGAATATCAAATCAGCAGGCTCACAATAAACAACATTCCGGTTTAAAACATCGGTTTTAGGCAGTGACAAATGGTTTTACTCGTCTTGCGTATCTTAAGTAATAACTCTCCTCTTTCTTTCATATTTTACGGTAGGCCTGTTTATACGAAGCCCATGCCAGACGGAGCCAGCGCCGGTCTGCAGAAGAAGCGCTGCCACGTCTCTCAAACCTGACGAGACCTCGGATGACATCTTGACAATATGATATTCACAGCAAAGGTTAGCTCTCACCCTGACATCCTCTACAGATCGGGGCAGCTTATCTGGGGGAATAGCCAGTTTGCTATCGTTCCTACTCCTGCATAAACAAAAGAAAAATCTCAATACAGACCTTTATCGTGTATCTGAGACTGTCAAGAGGTTTATCGCAGTGGAAGAAATAATATGTACAAGGCATCCAATGCATTCTTCATGTGCTCTGACTCAGGTTGGGTATAAAAGAGCAAGGAGATACTTTCCTATTGGTTAAAGTACAGTTTAGTAATTTATACAAAACTATGTAAATGTCAAAATACAGTACATTCCTACCTGGATGGGTAGCACTGCACTAGCTAGCTGACCTTGCAGCCGAACCAGAGAGTAAAAAGGGAATTTCTTCTTCAGATCGATCACTAAAAGTATAGAAAGACACACGTAGCCTGTTTAGTCTGTGTACATGGAGTATGAAAATATTTCTTTGAGAATATTCCTGTAGCCTGAAGACTTTCATACACACCCTGTTCTATATAGACAAGCTTACATAACTTGGACTGCATTTGTTAAATGGACAACATTTATACAGCACTTTTCTAGTCTACTGACCACTCTAAGCACTTTACAGCATACGCCACCCATTCACACACATTCATCACTGATGGAGGAGGCTGCCATGCAGGGTGCCAACCTGCTCATCAGGAGCAGTTAGGGGTTCCGTGTCTTGCTCGAGGACACTTTGACACGCTCTCTGCAGCAGCCGGGGATCAAACCAGTGACTAGACGGCCCACTCATCCTCCTGAGCCATACTGCCCTATTGTGTGTCAGCATGCATGCAAAAGGACACTTTTACATTTGCTTTAACGTCGTGCCAGTAGAAGCACATTAGAAATACAAACGTCAGCTGTATTAGATTGCCTCATACATAGCAATATACCCCTAGTTGTGTTAAATATATGCTCCGTGACTGTCCATCTAACAGCCCGGACAGAAACATATGCATTATTCATACAGCGAGTAGTTCACAATCTGCAGTCTATTGGTAGCAGAGAGAGCCACACATTTGGAAATAAACTTTGCTAACATCTCGGCAGGCTAAAACATTTGGTATCCACCACATGCAACCAAGAGGGCTCCCATAAGTCCAAAAATATATCAAACAAAAAGAAGTTGGGAAGCCACTTAAAAGCAGAAATATATTTTATAATTCATATATATGACATAATTGGAAATCTGAACCACTAAAGTTGCATCTGAAAAGAGCTGGCTAGTTTAAGTTGCTTTGTGAGTGTACTCGTGTGCCCACTGCGCTTCATCTAGCGAGACCGATGGTGACATGTGGACACACAGCCGCAGACATAAAGAAGATAGTGTCTATCCACTCCGGCTGAATGCATCTCACTCCTGTTCAGACAGAGCAGCAGTGACAGTGCTGGAAGTGAGCCGACACCTGCAGGGCACGCTACCCTCGACCGAGCGAGGTGCGTTCAGCAAACAAGCCATTATACAACCCTGCAGCTCAAAACCATTTTCTGCCCCAAATACAAAGCTGTATCACCACATCCCTACGCTCTTCCAGCTGCCTTAAAGGGGGAAGTTTTCACTGCTAATAATCTGCACATCCAGTAAGTGCTGGTGGTCTAGCTAGTCTTTTAAAACTATGTCAGCTTCGGGGCAATTTGTTTTGACAGAGAAATTGACGTACTCCTGCCAAGACAGCCTGTCCTACATTGCCTACATGGTGCCAATCAGCCTTACGGTTCTTCCACCATCTACTGAAGTAGACGGATGGTGGAAGTAAGCCAGTTTGCTATGGCTACCAAGCTATAGACAACATTGGTAAATACTGTGTACGTTATAGAGATGCAACCATTATGAGTGATATGTGGATGTAAGGTTGAAAATAGGCAAAATCTCCCTTTAAATGCAAAGCTTAATCTGACTGATGCTGCTGAATAAAGTGCTGATAAATTCCAGGGATCCTCCCATAGACGGCTGAATCTCCGTTTACCACAAAGCGTGAAGCCACAGTGCATGGGGTCTGAAAGGTTCAAATTGAGTATTATTTGAAAACTAGTGTTGGTTTGATAATATGCTTTATATTACCAAATGTTCAAAGTCGTGAACCTCAGTTGGATTGTTAAACATGGAGTTTTTGTGCGTAAGCAGATATCGTGGTGCACGTTGATACCGTGTAATTGTGATTATCATGATAGTCATATGTTCCATATCACTCAACAGATGCATTACATTTCATAAAATGCTGTGATATAGGGAAAGGTCTCCTGTTTTATTCTGTAAGAGCTTCTTAAGTGACGAGCTCAAGCCAGAGCAGTCGATTTAGTGTACCGGTCTCAACTCAGCAGGAACCTGTCAGCAGCTCCCCATGCCCCCTCACTGGATAAAGAGGGGGGAAAAAAAAAAGAAGAAAAAAAAGACAGCAGTTAGCCCAGCACAGTCAGTCAGAGAGTCATCAGATCAACATGAATGTGGCATGCTCTGTTTTTGCCCAATTACCAGCCTGGGAAAACAGATCTGTCAGAAACGAGAGCTGGGCGAGCTATTGATCTGTTTATCCCATCCACACCTCTCGCTTTCCTTCAGCATCTGTTAGCGTCTTGCCTCGTCTCTCGCCATCCTCTGACACACCACAGCAGGGGTGGAACAGCGAGGACCATTGACGTCACCCAAGTTATACAGGGGCCGGCCGCATCAGGGGACCATGGCCACCTTTCATTTGAGCGGTTCAAACATGCATAATACGCCGTATTGTACGTCAGTACCAGTGAATAAATCAGGCTGTTCTGTGTAGGAACAGAGCGAGGTCCTTCAAGCAAGGACATAAGGGTGGGGGAAACAAACCTCGCCTTTTGCTTCTGTCCTGTTATGCTCCTCTGCTTCCAAAAAGCCTAAGGATGCACGAGGTTGCATTTTTTCCAATAACTGATAAATTCCACAGTCATTTTGGCCAATACTGACACTGACATATTTTTTTAATTTCGTTGCAATACCACCATGTGTCCTAGTCTCCGCCACAGTTTACCTGTTACCTACACTACCGCTGGTTTACCAAACACTACACTGATCACACACTGCTTTGTTTCCAGGTATCTGCATTCGCTGAAGGAGACGCACACAAATGGAAAACACGACATTTATTTTGGCGTTACACTGTCGGATATCTTTACTCATGCATTTGTTCTGCGACACGTCGACACTTGAAAGCTTCTCTGTGCAATGCAGCTACCAAACTGTCATCTCAAGTGAAAACTGGGTTTTTGTTTTTTTTTTGCAAATATCAAAAGGGGGGAAAATCTGCCCCCTTCAGTCATCACAAAAAGTTCTGCAGATGTGCACATAAAGTTGTCTAGTAGCTTTATCCATCTATTCAAAATAGGTTGGCAGTTGTCACTTTGAGACAGAAACAGCGCACACTGCAGACGTTTCTTTCGTCTTTCCATCAATGCTTGTCCTCGCCACATATCAGCGCATCATCATATTAGTGTGACATATTTTGATATCTGTCCCGATGCCAATAACACATTTACAGGCAATTACCCCCCCCCAAAAAAAAGCTCTGTAGCGAGGAGTGAATGGTATTTACATGGCTGTTATTTTACACAAATCTCTGTCTGCATTGGGGTGGATAGGGGGATCTGAAAGGATCTAAATACTATGGTGGTTTGCAAGCAGTGCTTTTTGTGTGCATGCAAAAAAAAATATGCAAATATGCAAAAGAGATTAATTAGTGTCCCAAGGTCACCTGTACGGCATAGCATGCCTCTCTGAGCAGCAAACATTTAAATCGGTAAAGACCTGCAGCACCTCAAGTATGATCTGTCTGCGGATGAATGGCTATCTGCAGATGAATGACTGCAGAGGTTTTATTGATATTTATTAAGGAATTAACAAAGCTCCGCGTGTGACTTAATTTGGCTGACGGTATTGCTCTTTAATCCTTAACCCAGAGAAACAGCGAGAGTATGATGCCGTTTAGAGCATCTTAGTTCTGGTGGCTTTAACTGCAGGGTGTGTGTGTGCACTGCACCTCAAAGTCCACAGTTCATTTGAATCCTGTCCTAATTTTGTTTTCCAACCCCCTTCACAAGCCGACAAACCCCGGCGTGCTGCGGACTCAAGCCCAGACTTAATGGCTCTAATCCCTGGGCCCTCTCTCTAAAATGTGTTGTTGTCAACCTCCCGTCTGTAACGTGCAGCCCCTCTAAATAAACACCCCATCCATATTCATCGGTGTATAATAAATGGGATCAGCTGGGAAATCAGCTTCTGTGATCCCAGTGATTCAAACAGACCTCCACGGCAAAATGCTCAAAACTGACAAGGGCACCACTAATGCATGGAAGCAAAAGGCTCAACATGGTGGCTGAAAACGGGCTGGACTGAATTCCGGAGAACGATTTCCTGTCATGCAGAGCTTCTGCTTCTAATTCAGGCCCGTCTTTATGTGACACAATATCAATCGGCCAATCAAACCTTATGTACGCAGCACATTTCATGCAGTAAAATGCAGTTCGCTTCACAATATGTCAACATGCACAAATGAAAAGATGGTGTCTGGGTAGTGTAGCGGTCTGTTCTGTTGCCTACCAACACGGGGATCGCCAGATCAAATCCCTGTGTAACCTCCGGCTTGGTTGGGTGTCTCTACAGACACAATTGGCCGTGTCTGTGGGTGGGAAACTGGATGTGGGTATGTGTCCTGATCGCTGCACTAGCGCCTCCTCTGGTCGGTCAGGGCGCCTGTTCGGGGTTGAGGGGGAAGGAGGGGGGGAATAGCGTGATCCTCCTGCGCACTATGTCCCCCTGGTGAAACTCCTCACTGTCAGGTGAAAAGAAGCGGCTGGCGACTCCACGTGACGTACCCTGGGCTGTTGCATCATTTATACCATCAGGTTCATGTTAGAAAAGGGTCAGGCTGTCCTTTATCCAGTCAGATTAAGAAATGGAAATACGCCAGGGAAATAGGGTCAGGGTCGGGGTTACGGTTAGCCCAAGGTCACCCTGTCAAATTTTGATCCAAGAACGGGGGGGGGGGGGGTGCAAAACAAAAACAAACGTAAAGATGGTAATAATAAAAGAAAAAGAAAACAACAGACAAATAGAACGAAAACATTGCTACTCCCCAGGCATACCCCCCCCCCGATGAATTACACGTTTAAAGGTGTGTAAGGCTACCCAGAAAGCACCAGACACAGTGAGGTGTGACGTCATGGCAGCGAGGTGACCCTTGGTGCGTCATGGTCACGCTGTATGTGTAGCTGATGTGGAGAAAAGAAACACTAAACAGGACTAATAATAATGGGATGCTGTGTTTACAAAGGAATAGAGTCGAGAAAGAGGCGTAGGCCCGAAAGACGTGCATGAACCCGTGTTACAACTCTCACCTTCTAATTATCTTGTAACGCAGTTTGATCCACAATCTGCCGCATGCAGGTCTACGGCGCGGCCTTATTCCTCATTTAGTTCATTCATTCTTTAACAAAAATGACTTGAAATGACTATCCAGGAAGATAGATACGGCCAACTTAAATGGACCATTAGGAGGAATTAAGCACACCCTAATCACAAGATGGCACATTGCAATGGGTAATTAATTCCTCACATGTGTCTGCAAGACAAAAGACCCTGATTCACTACTGCACAAAGGCTTGCATTCGCAATATGAACACAAGCTTTCAGTTCATTACGGCTAATTACCTGGATGGAGAACAAACAGCGATCAATAATCTCGCTATTAACGTAGCTCAAGTTGATGATACAACTTGGACAACTTGCCCACACAGCGAAGCACTGGCTGGTACTGTCCTCTGCTGGATTTATTCATCTATTGCAGCTACTGACAACTCCCATCAAATCTGTGTTACAAAGGCGGGTTTCATAGTGCATGTCTGACATAGGACGGCAATAGTGACAGGCTACTATTGACACAAGTGTTTGCTAGCTAGGTAACAATCATAACTAGCCGTCTCTCTTGCAGCTGAAGGGGTTTATCCTGTGAGGTAAATGTACTGAGGTAAGGCCTTCGGGGTCAGTAACCGCAGAGTCAGAAGGAACACATGATGCAACAGAGTCAGAAATGCAATATAACAAGATTCTGATGTGAACATGTGTAGCATATTTTGCACAATATTCACAGTGTGTGTCCCTTCTCAAGCTGCCAAGGTTCAAATACGGAGCTTGGATCATACGTTAGCTGGGCAAAAACCGTCAAGTTTGGCCAGGAATGCAAAATTCTTTATGCTACCCTTCCTTCTTTCTTTTTTTTTCTGAGGCCTGCTGATGCTGCATGGATTCACATCGATCTCATGTTTGTGGAACCATCCTACAACTTGCATATAATTGCTGCGGGGTACTTTTGCGATCAATACAATACCAACATATCAGGCTGTGTTGGAAAGTCTCTGGGCGGGTGATTGCTTGCTGCATCAATCTAAGCTACAACAGGGAGCCATTTCCCAGCCACTGCCCTGCCCGAAAGTCATTTGAGAGTTATTTCCAGTCATTGTCCAGTCGTGGAGAGACAGAAAGAAGAAGAAGAAGAAGAAGAAAAAGAGGAATTTCAAACAAAAGGCAACATCATCTAAACTGTCCGAAGGAGGAAGTGTGAAAGTTTGAGGTATTGTTTCTTTTTTCTACGGTGGACAGAGGAGTATTTTTGCTTGCCTGGGTGTTTTTGAGGTGTGAGCTGGCTGCAGCGGAGCTCCTATGGCTTTCCTTCAGGGACCGGAAGGCAGGCTGCTCGCCCTGGATGCTGTGACTGAGTGCTGCCGGTGGTGAATGATGGTAAGGGATGCTGGTCAGAGGATCCTCTTTAGGAGGTGGAGAAAGCATCAGGAGGGTGGGTAGATGTTGGTTCAGAGGGTTTCTATCTGTCTGTCTGTCTGTCTGTCTGTTTGTAGTGTTGCATTTGCTGGTCTCGCTTGGTCAAAAGAGTCTCGGGAGCACCATCAGCTCATCGTTCAGATTTCTATTAAAAAAAAGAAAGTAATATTTTCTGATGGTAAAGTGATTTAAAGTCACTGTCGACTCCTCAAACACCCAGCTAGAGCAACTTACTCCTTACTGTAAAAGGTAGGTGGTCATCTCCTTTTTGGAACCTGATTTGAACAGTAGCAAATTTACTGAAAGCAATTCTGTGGAAAGGTTTTATCTTTATTTGTTTGCAATTGGTGGTTTGTGAGAATATCCATGCATACCCATAACTACCAATATCTATCTATCTTTGATATTATTCAAAAGTACTAAAAATCTGTGCACATGTACAGTATGTGAAAAGTGCATTTTTCTCATGTGACAAATTGTTTTGTGCTGTTAACATCAATATACGCAGCTAAAATACTCTCAGAATTCATCAGCACCACCTTCTTGGTCAGACGTACTATATAGATCGTTGTGTGTAAAGACTGTTTTACTCAATGTTGTGTATCCTGATCGTGCATGGATATACTGCTTATGCTGATAGTACGTAGATAACTACTTTAATCTTCAGTCATATCAATCAAGACTAGAGACTCGAGGCCACCTGTCCCTCACAGAAGTCCTTCCTCTTCCACCTTCCTCCACAGAGGTACTAATCTACACAGAGGGAGTTTATATATATATATGTAGATATATATGTAGATATATATCTACATATATATAGGAGGAGGCCATGCCAGACTGCCCTGAAAATCTCCCTCTTGGTGAGTGCACCCTGTCCCAGTCCCGGGACCAGCTGACTCCCCCAAGCAGGACTGACAGCACCGTGCTCAGCCTGTCGCACAGCGAGTCCTTCTGGACCACCGAGCCCACCCGCAGCAACTGTGAGATCTACTGGTTCCCCATTCACCTCATGTCCACTGGGGGAAGCTTCCTGGCATGCGGCTCCATCATCAGCGGCCTGTACTTTGCCGGCCACTGCAGGAAGGTGACCAACATCCTGGGTCCGGCGTTGCTGTCCATCGGCCTGATGGTGTTTGTGGTGGGTGTGGTCCTCATTCCTATCACAAAGGAGAACAGGAAGCAGCCTGCCATGAAGAAGGCGCTTAGCTACTACAAACCTCCGGCGTTCAATCTGTGATGACGAGGTGGCCGGTGTCATTTTCTCACATGGCTTTGGGTGAGAAAGATTTATGCTACACAATATTCAGAATGAGGAAGTCCTACAAAAAGCACAACTGAATATTGGCCTTGGCTTTGGATGTTTGTTGGAGGATGCTGTGAGGTCGTATTTGAATTTGCTTAGGTTTGCTCAGCTCTGCAAGACTAACAGCATTGCCCATCAGTATGCACCTAACTCAGCCAAATGTGCATGGCAAGATTTACATTGTACCTTAATAACCGCGGCTGTCGAACTTTGTCAAAAGTATGTGGGCGTACGAGGACTCTGATATGCTATGTAAAATGCTGTTACTCGCACCTACCACCAATTGGGTGACAAGGATATCCGAATGCGAGCCATCCCGGTGAATACCACCTGGTGTGAAGGCCTTACTGTTTTGTGGTGTATGCTGACTCCTGAATAATTAAAAGTACCTGTGAGCTTATACTTGTCAATGCTCAGTTTACTTTTTCTGTTTCCATCTACTGCTTCGACCACTACAACTCAGCTGAGCAAAGGCAAGGGGCCGAACAGGTGCCTGCACCGGCAATACATTGAATTTGACCAGGACCCTTTATTCTGTGAAGAGCGAGAGTTTGACTAGTCCGACTCGTCTCGAATGGAGAATTTGATCTACCAATTCAGACGACATGCCATTTCCACAGAATTTGAATTTCTTTTTCTTTTTGCAAAAATATAGATCCTGCTGCAACGGTCTATAAAGGTGGGATTAAGAACATTTGGCACAAATTCTGCAAAAAAATATGTTGCACCGGAGCTACCGGCCGTAGAGACGAGTTGAACCCTGCAGAATGGGATACAAATTTAAAGTCTACCCATAATGGGACAAAAGTAATTTGACTGTCAAATTCAGTTTTAAAACATGCTTGATCAAACGTTGCCTCTGCAAAGCTTGCCTCATTTGCATCTCGCAACGCGAGCAAATGTGACCTGCCAAGACCAGGACGTGCTCCTCCTGGGTACACGTGGACGTTTCTGTGAAGGTTGAGGGTTTCTGGGTGACCGTGGCTTGCAGAGACGCCGCCTCGCACCCCAACAGCGCATCGACCCCGTCCGCAGGGCTGCATGACGCAGCAGGGCTGCATGACGCAGGGCTGCATGATGCATGCGTCATGCAGCCCTGCTGCGTCTGGCAGTGTGACGTCTGCACAACACCAGACAGTGAAAGCGGCTGATTTAAGTAGACACACGCCGATGCAGCCCGGGGCAGCAATAAAGGTGGGGTTTTCGTGCTCTGTTTGGTTCTTCATGTTTGCTCTCGGGTGCTCCTCCGTTATTTGGTTTGTGAACCGCCACAGCCCTGTAAGGCGGACCTGCGGGTGTGCAGGCACACACGCAAACATCCGTGTTGGTGCCCTGCACAGCTCGCACCTGGCGGACGTTTGGACAGGGGTCGGTCTGTCTGTCTGTCGCAGCGAGCCGTCCTGGCCCACACTGGGCCAGCGGCACCGACCCAGAGATGAACCCGGCCCGTAGTCTGACGCCACCAGCGGAAACGATACATGATCGGGGTAGACGCCTTTCAAGAAAAAACAAAAAACAACATCAAAACAAAACAGCGATGGTATTTGTTAGTTAGGTGGTGTAAGCTATGAAAACCAGATGTAGCTGAAGGAGGCTACTCGTTCATGTAGTATTACTATGATACGATTCCTATGTAGCAAATGCACTACAACTACTACTTCATATAGTACTACTATGATATAATTACTATTTAACAAATGTGCTGCTACTACTACTATGTTACTGCCATATGATTACTGTGTAGCATATATAGGATTACTGGTTCATGTTGTACTACTATGATACAACGACAATGTAGCAAATGTACTACAAATACTTTTTCGTATAGAACTACTATGATACAATTGCTATATAGCAAATGCACTACAATTCCAACTTCATATAGTGCTCTTTGATATAATTACCATTTAACAAATGTACTACTACAGCTACTACTATTACTACATTAAAAAGTACTACCATATGATTATGTAGACTATTAATACTACTACTTCATGTAGTCCTAGATACGATTGCTATGTAGCAAATGCACTACTACCACTTCATACAGTACTCTATGATAAAATTACTATTTAACAAATCTACTTCTACCGCTACTACTACATTACTTTATATATTGCTGCCATATGGTTACTATGTAACATATGCAGGAGTACTGGTTCATGTATAGTACTACTATGATACGAGCATATGCAGGATTACTGGTTCATGTATTGCACTACTATGATACGAGCATATGCAGGAGTACTGGTTCATGTATAGTACTACTATGATACGAGCATATGCAGGAGTACTGGTTCATGTATAGTACTACTATGATACGAGCATATGCAGTACTCGTTCATGTATAGTAGTACTATGATACGAGCATATGCAGGAGTACTGGTTCATGTATAGTACTACTATGATACGAGCATATGCAGGAGTACTGGTTCATGTATAGTACTAGTATGATACGAGCATATGCAGGAGTACTGGCTCATGTATAGTACTACTATGATACGAGCATATGCAGGAGTACTGGGTCATGTATAGTACTACTATGATACGAGCATATGCAGTACTCGTTCATGTATAGTAGTACTATGATACGAGCATATGCAGGAGTACTGGTTCATGTATAGTACTACTATGATACGAGCATATGCAGGAGTACTGGTTCATGTATAGTACTAGTATGATACGAGCATATGCAGGATTACTGGTTCGTGTATAGTACTAGTATGATACGAGCATTATGCAGGATTACTGGTTCATGTATAGTACTACTATGATACGAGCATTATGCAGGATTACTGGTTCATGTATAGTACTACTATGATACGAGCATATGCAGGAGTACTGGTTGGTGTATAGGACTACTATTATACGAGCATATGCAGGATTACTGGGTCATGTAGTACTCGTATGATACGATAGCAATACTTCTTCAGAACTACTACGATATCATGATATTACTATGTAGGAATTGCTCCGCTATCTGCCTTCGCGTTTGCCAAATGAAGTATATAGAAATCTTTAGGCGGTGCGCGTGGAGGGACGCGCACGGGGATGACGTCAAAGGGTGGCTCTCCTCAGGTGTGCGCGCGTTCCACTCAGGTGAGGAGGGCGAGGCGTTCCCCCGTTACTCGAGACGCGCCGGGAGGAGCGCGCGGTCGCCGGAATGAGGGCTGGACGCGTCGGCCGGTGTGTGTCCGCCTTCCTCGCCGCCGTCGTCCTCGACGTGCTGGGTCTGGTCGTCCTCTTCGTGGGGATATTCGCCGATCTCCGCGTGGACGGCGAGTTTTACGGCGACTTCTTGGTGTACAGCGGCTCGCTGGGCATCTTCAGCAGCCTGGCCTTCTGGGTCGTGTGGTACATCGGGAACATCCAGGGCTCCGACGACGCCGTCGACAGCGGGCACCTGAAGAAGACCGGCAGCCTGGTGCAGCTGGCCCGGAAGCTGTCCGAGAGGCTGAACGGGACGCGGAGGGGCGAGGCCCCTCGGGCCAGGAGTGTGGAGGAGGCGGACTCGGGGCGGGTGGACGTGTCGCTCCGCAAAGCCAGCAAAGTGACATGGGGCAAGTCCACCGCCTATGTCAATGGAGGTTACGACGGTGACGGCTTGGACTCCTTTGCTCCGTATGACGAGACGAAGAAGAGGCCTGCCATCCCGCAGAGGGACTCGATGAGCCCACCCACCACAGGTAGTGCACGCCAAGACGTCTCATGCTTTATTTTGGGTACTCCCACTTGTGATTGCTGATGGAAGAGCTGCTCCTGGTCAGAAGCAGCTCTTCAGGATGTGTTCTGTTCTGAAGGAATACTGTGCACGTTATCGACTGACATGAAGATGAGACATATTGGGCGTTGAGACATTTTGTGTTGCTATAAAAGCCAGAGTGGAACCAGCATATCCGTTGCAAGGCCGCAGTAAACGGTACCAGTGGAGGCGGTGCTACATATTTGGGGGGGGGGCAGTTTACCTTGGCGCAGCACACCTGACACCTGCTTTAACGTCCACACAGTCACGGAGTTATTAAGAAGGACCGTGTAGCCTATAGCAGCGTTTCTCAAACCTCTCCTGGCGGACCACTTGTCCTGCATGTTTTAGATCTCTCCCTGCTCCAACACAGCTGATTTAAATGATCAGTTTTGTTATTAGGCAGCTTCGGGAGCTCATAACGAGTTGATCATTTGAATCAGCTGTGTTGGAGCAGGGAGAGATCTAAAACATGCAGGACAAGTGGTCCGCCAGGAGAGGTTTGAGAAACGCTGGCCTATAGATGGGATCAGGGCTCGTAGACGGTGGATGATTGACAGTCGAGACAAGGAGGGTGGTGGGTGTGAACATGATTGACAACCACGAGAATCGTTCAATAACAACAAAAAACAAAAACATATTTAACGACGTTTAACGCGTCATTTGACGAGCTAATACGTCGCTGTTGGACGTGTTGGTGCGTCAAATGACGCGTTGCCGCGTTAAAATGGACGCGTTAACACGTAGCTTTTGTCCAAACTTATGGAATTTGCCATTTCAGCAAATAACCTTAGAAATGTTTGTTTACTATGTATTAAAATGCGTGTTAGCATGTAGAGTTTGGCCACGTTAACACGTAATATTTTTACGCTACACCAATTTGCGTGTTAACGCGTCTAGTTTGGGCTTGTTAGCGCGTCAAATGACGCGACAACGCACCCAAAATGGACGCGTTATTAACGCGTCAAATTTCGACGCGTTAACGCGTCCAAACTTATGGAATTTGCCATTTCAGCAAATAACCCTAGAAATGTTTGTTTACTAGGTATTAAAATGCGTGTTAGCATGTAGAGTTTGGCCAGGTTGACACGTAATATTTTTACGCTACACCAATTTACTTGTTAACGCGTCCATTTTGGGCGTGTTAGCGCGTCAATTGACGCGTCACCGCATCAAGTGACGCGTTAGTAACGCGCCCCAAATGAACGCGTTATTAACGCGTCAAATTTCGACACGTTAACGCGTCTAAACTTATGGAATTTGCCATTTCAGCAAATAACCTCAGAAATGTTTGTTTACTAGGCATTAAAATGCATGTTAGCATGTAGAGTTTGGCCACGTTGACACGTAATATTTTTACGCTACACCAATTTACTTGTTAACGCGTCCATTTTGGGCGTGTTAGCACGTCAAATGACGCGTCACCGCATCAAGTGACGCGTTAATAACGCGCCCCAAATGAACGCGTTATTAACGCGTTAACGCATCCAAACTTATGAAATTTACCATTTCAGCAAATAACCTTAGAAATGTTTGTTTACTAGGTATTAAAATGCGTGTTAGCATGTAGAGTTTGGCCACGTTGACACGTAATATTTTTACGCTACACCAATTTACGTGTTAACGCGTCCATTTTGGGCGTGTTAGCGCGTCAAATGACGCGTCACCGCATCAAGTGACGCGTTAATAACGCGCGTCAAATTTCGACACGTTAACGCGTCCAAACTTATGGAATTTGCCATTTCAGCAAATAACCTCAGAAATGTTTGTTTACTAGGCATTAAAATGCGTGTTAGCATGTAGAGTTTGGCCACGTTAACACGTAATATTTTTACGCTACACCAATTTACGCGTTAACGCGTCCATTTTGGGCGTTAGTGCGTCAAATGACACGTCACCGCATCAAATGACGCGACAACGCACCCAAAATGGACGCGTTATTAACGCGTTAAATTTAGACGCGTTAACGCGTCCAAACTTATGGAATTTGCCATTTCAGCAAATAACCTTAGAAATGTTTGTTTACTAGGCATTAAAATGCGCGTTAACATGAAGAGTTTGGCCATGTTGACACGTATTATTTTTACGCTACACCAAATCTACGTTAATGCGTCCAAACTCTGCATGTTAACGGGTCCAAACTTATGGGTCCATCAAATAGGAGTTTTGTTGGTATGTGAACCGGTGCACTTAAGAGGCATTCAGAGGCCCCTGAAACCGGCACACCTTTAAATTACAGTCCTTACCAGGGTACGTCATATTCATTGATACGGTATAAATAATGAGACAGTTTACGCAAATTGTTTGTCTTTAATAACTCCATCGGGGCATCCCCATGACATCTCTGACCTCAAGTACTCCCGTACATCATATGTCATATCCTGTCCTATCAACTGTAACGTGATAGGGTACAGGAATACTACATCTCCCTCGTTAAAATAAAATGCCTTCATAACATACAACACATTTGGCATCAATCACATTTCTACTGCCCAGTAAGTAAACCATGTTAGGACATAAGTGCATTATTCTAAACGTGCACATTTTTTTAAAACACTGTAAATATTTCACGGCAACAGTGAAAACATAACAATGCTATTTTTTTTTTAGCATTTGATAAACGAAACATCTGAACAAGGTAAAGAGATAAAGAGCTAAGTATCATATTCAAATCTTGCATTCAGTATGGTCAGTGCAATTCAAAATACAACATAAGATAAACAGGTAATAGTAAACTTTAACTCTTGCACTTGGTATGTTCAGTGCAATTCAGAAAGTGTAACGTTCAACATAATGATTATACATTTTTAACAAATGTCCATAGGGCAGCGATCCGCCTACACCCTTTACATTTACTGTACTTCACAGCTTGTGTGTGTACTGTTGTCCTTTGGCTGTAGCATGTGGCAATGATTGCGACGATAGGCTTGACCCTCATCAGTGTGGACATTGTAGGATCTCTCTGTGTCTGCAGGCTCTGTCACAGTGGCAGGTTTCCAGTGTCCGTTTGACTGTTGGATGTGGACTGTGTCACCACACTTTAGTGTTGACAGTGGTCTTGCACTGAGGTCATAGTATTGCTTGTCTGTGCTGACACTGAACTCTCCTGGCATGCACAGCCTTTTGACAGACAACTTGTGGCTGGAGTTTTCACCTATGGTGGGAAGTACTGACCTCAGTTGTCGACTCATTAGCAGCTGGGCTGGTGACTTCAGGCCGTCAACTGGAGTGTTGCGGTACTCCAGCAAGCTGAGGTAGGGATCCTGTCTTTCTGCTCTGGCTTTATCCAGTATCATCTTGGATGTCTGGACAGTTCTCTCTGTAAGGCCGTTACTCTGTGCATAGTGGGGGCTAGAAGTGATGTGGTTAAACTGCCACGCTTCTGCAAAGCTCTTGAACTCCCTGGAGCTGTAACAAGGGCCATTATCACTGATAACTCTCTCAGGTATTCCTTGTGTAACACCCGTCCCACATAGCTATGTAAAAATCTGCTATGTGTCGTAGTACTGTGGGCGGGGCCTGGGTACGGTTTCAAAATAAATGGCGCTACTCTCTTTTAAACTAAAATCCCAGCGGTGCCTCCAAATAAATGTATGATATATAATAAAGATATCACTTAGATTTTGGTTTTGTTTCTTGTCCTAATGTTATCTAGCCTTTTACAGTTATTAAACATGAATTGCCTATTAGCTATGACACAACCAGGTTTCTTTAAATGTAATGCCAAATTATGGTAGGCTATGTATTTACATAAAACAGAACTTATCAAAATCACATTCATGAATAAAGAAAAATTGGACTAAATCCCAAATATGAATAAACACAAAAATGATATCAAATAACATCAATCATGGGCCTACACTCACTCACTCACTCGGCAACCTCTGGTCAACCCATTTGTAAACCAAACCCCCGTTGCAGGCCTGAGTCGTGGCTTGGGAGTGCAGAGGCCTAGAAACTGTAGTGGCCGCTTCACTTGGTCACACAGGCCAAATTTAAAAACGTGCTGAGTACTCACAGATCCAGGGGACATTTAGAGGGGGAAAGACCAGGGGAAACTTGGTGATGGGCGCTTGGTACAGTGCAGAAAACCAGTTCTCCAAAGTGGTCCAACGGAGCAGTCCTCTCTTGCAGTCGCAAATCACCGTCTCCTGAATCAAATAAATCAGCTAAGCAGCAAGTCCACACACTGTTTCGTGGCGAGCTAGCCATAGCTTGTCTTCACCAGTTCTTCAAAGCTGACCTAACTGCTATTACGTGAATACTAATGGCTAATTAGCAACACAATGCAAAGCTAGCGGCTGTTATGCTAACGGCTACTCGCGATTAGCGACGCCATTGTTTTTTAAAGCATAACATGTAGTCACAGTATAAAAAGCTATACACAATCTCATATTTACCTCTTGCAGATCACAACAAATCCAAACCATTTGGGTAACCGTTCGTCAGCCATGAGGTTAGGAACACTGTCTGCTCTGAACAATCTGCACCGTTCCCTGACGGCGACCATTCGCCAACGCACCAGACATAACCGCTTGCAACCAAGCCCCGCCCCTCTACCCGAGAATGGGATCTGGATTGGCTATCGTTTCGGAACATGCCAATAAAAACAAAAGAAAACATAACTTGACATCATGCGGCTAATCAAGTTAGGCTGTTAGACTGACTACACGAGCTTGTTCCAGTACATATCAAGCAAACTATGCTGGTTTGCATAAACTCTTACCTTTTAACTGTAAAGATTGTGACCTCTATTTTATCCTTCCACATATATATATATATATATATATATATATATATATATATATATATATATATATATATATATATATTAACAAATTGTAACGATCACGGATAAATAGGCTCGCTAGCCCTTGGCTAACGGGTCGGACCCTGTAGTCCACTGGTTAACGTTGTCGCCCGTGGTGCGGGAGATCCGGGTTCGCGTCCGGGCTGCGGCGGTTCCCGAGCTGTCCCCCGAATCCCCTACAAGGGGGCTAAGGTGCTGTTCTGCGCGTTTTTGCGTCATGCAGCCAGTGGCGCCCCCAGACATGTTTCATCGGGGTGGCCAAATGGGGCCACTGAAAATCTTGGGGTGGCACACCGAAACCAAAAGCCGTGACTGAATTTCAGGAATTCTATGCTGCTGTTGTAGTATACTGTATAGGTTAGTGGAAAACTGTCAATATGAGAGTTAAGAAAAATATACATTATTGATTTAAATGAACAGCACCTAATGTAAAATATCAGATAGAAGCATATTATGCATAATCAGAAGCATATTCTGCATATGCGACTCGTGGCTGGGGGGGCCAGCGGGGGGGCCAGGGATAGTATCAGGGTGGCCGTGGCCACCCCTTGGGGGCGCCACTGCTGGCAGCTGGGATGTTCGAATCCCAGCCGCGCCGTTTCCAACCACGGCCGGAGGTCCACGTGGGTGGGGCATAAATTCGCCAGCCTCACCCGGGGATATAGGGGTTTAGATTGGACTAAGTTCTGGGTTCTCGCCGCTGTCCAGCGTCCCCTCTCAGTGATCTCTCCGCAAGGTGGCAGTGTGTTAAAAAGCCAGGGCTTGTCGTGTGACTTGGAGACACGTGTCATGACTACCTGTGCTTGCCGTCGACTGCGAGCTAGAGACATGACGTGCATCCGGCCATATGCTACTTGGGGGATTCGGGAGAGATAAAGGGAAAAACTAGAAATACATTTGAACTGATAAGTAATGATTCATTTTCATGATGTAATTACCTGTATCGTTCTTTTACCAAGACTAAGTGCACTTGTGTTTATTGTAGCGGTTGAGATATGATACACTTGCACAACATATATGGCGCACCTATGATGACGTGCTATTTATGAAAAAACAGGGATATTTCAGCATAGCCAAGGAAATTAAGCACTGTAACATCTTAACCCTTTATTCAACACGATTACATAGTTTTTATTGTGCATGGGCTCATTTTACTATATTAATAATGGTCTAAACTACTGTTCCACTTTACCTTGAAAATGTCCCACTTTACCTGACTTAGGTAAAGTGGGACAGAGCAAATATGGTTAAACAAAAAGAATTCTGAACATATGAAACCCATTTTGTGATTTTGATGCACAACCATAACAGTTCCATAAAGACATAATTGGACTCAATCCAGGTAGAATATGTATTACCTTAGCATTGACTAAGCAAGTGTGTTATGTCACTGAAAATGTGTTTTTCAAGGTATATACCTCGTTATCGAGTATGCCCCACCCACAATTATGACATCTCACCGATGAAATCCACTTTTCTTTTCTTTTTTAAATAAAATCCCTCCTGTTTGCCATCACAGGAAGGCGGAAGCCGTTGGCGCACGCCCCCTCCAAGTCACATGACAGGCCCTCGCCATTGAACACACAGGAGCCTCGCGGAGACACATCGTTTAGCTGCGGTGTGCTCTGTTCGCTCAGCTGCAGGCACCTGGACGGACTAGAGGGGACTGTATCCAACCTAAACCCCTATAACCCCGCCGCGGCTAGCCAATTAATGCCTCAGCTGGGATTCGAATGCCCAGCTGCATGACGCAGGGGTCTGCAGAACAGCAGTTTAGCCCACTACACCATCGGAGGCCCCGGCTCACTGTACCGTCTGCGGGTTTGGAGAATGGGGTGTACCCAAATCCAGCGCTTGCATTGTGCTTCTTTGAGCCTTTTCCCAATGTAAACAGAGTAATACTTCTGTTGGTTCGATCCATTTTGGAAGAGAGCATGCAATATATATATATATATATATATATATAGGGGTATACAGCTGTACAGGGGTGTCTGAGATCAGGCCTGCAGTCATATGCTTATCAGAACAAGTAAACACAAACAGAACAAAACAGAAAAAGCAAATTTTCCCCAAAAAAGGACTTGTGTGTGAATCCCTTTTAACTTCCAACAAGACCATAATCCAAATCAATCAGATCCACTAAAGAAAGGCTCGGGAGGAAGATTTGCAGTTTGGATGGACAAGTCAAAGTGCTGACAAATGAAAGAGATACTGCAGCAGGACCTAAAAGACACTTCCCATCTCACTGAATTAGCTCAGGACTGTACAGAAATCCCTCAAAACAGATGTGGAATCCTGATTTGTGGCTACTGGAGTAAACACCTCCTGTATCCACATCCTTTGAGGGATTTTACCCACTCCTGAGCCACTCCGGTGAGAATGGAAGAGTGTCTGGTATGGGCTGCTCATGTCAGGTCCTGCCTCAGCATCTCTATTTAACTTAGGTCAGGACTGACAATCCAAAACACAGATCCGTCTCCTGGGCCAGTCTTTGGTAGATCTGATCAAAAGACCAATTTACTTGCCATGGAAACAGGAATTGGTTCCACTTTTCAGGGTCTTACTGCACCCCAAAATGAACAGCACAGCCGGTTCCTGTTTCCATGGCACTCTTGAATGTATTGTACATCTGATGTACTGGAAGGCGAAGTATCAGCGTACAGCTATTTGCTGCTGTGGGATAAGGGGCTGGTCCATCCTCTGGGTGAACTAAGTCCAGCTCAGGTTGTGAGGGAAACCCCATAGCTGGGATCTTCTCCAGCCCAGTGGCAAAGGTGAGGATGTTGCCCAGGCTCAGCGGGGTCTCTCCATCTGTCAAAAAAAAATGTGTAATCAGTGAACCTGAGGACTAAATAATGTAAAGAACATTTTACGGTTTAAATTATAACAATTAAAAGAGGGGATTGTGTTAATATTGCACACTTGAATAGACTAGACTACTGATGTGTGTTTTGGTGTTGGTCCGAACAACTCCAGCACATGGTAGCTTCATGTGCACCTACAACACTCCACTTGCTCTCTGCCACAGTTAGCTGTCGGTAGCCAATTGTGTCTCAATACGTACATTGTACAGTATTAAGAGCGCCCTCTGCTGCTCTGTGTGACTGTAAATACATGCTGGCTTGAGGAATGATTAACCAAGAAACAATAAACAGTAAACAATTAACAGTGGAGCTCAGCCACGGTACAAGAAAACGGTGTAGGTGTCCCCTTTTCTTACAAACACTTCACATAAACAATACGAGGCGTTTATATTTGGCACTTGACCCTCCACCTGCAGGAGCCAGTCCCTCCAGTAGGCAGTGGTCCTGGTCTCACTCTTCCCCCTGTTGGACCCAGCCAGTGATAGGCTTGACAGCTTAAACACTGCCACTACATCTGCCGCAAACAAGGTTGTTTGGTCCTCCGGGAGAATTGGTGCCAAGGCCTTGTAGTGGGTCTTTATCGCCCCCGAGGCACCAAAGATGCTCAGGCCCTCTCTGAATCTGTCCATGTGTGGAGAAGTAAAGGAGATAAACCTAAATGTGGCAGCTGCTCTGAAATAAGCACCAACACCCTACCGACTGCTGCCATTGTACAGCGTGTGAACTTTATGAATATTTTGTGCAGATAATTATTATTAAATCAATTATGATTTGAAAGGCTTTTTTTTTATCTTAACTGTTTAAAACAGAAATGTCTCATTTCACCAAGCGTCCCGTCTCAGTCCACCAGTAGTAGTTGAAATGATGAACAGTACCATGCTATGCTTACCGCTGGAGGGCTGCAGGGATGCGTCCCTCTGTGTAAAAATCCAGAACAGGCAGCAGTCCCCAGTTCATCTCTGCTCCAACGTTCGGAGGTAACGCAGGGAGCCCCTGAGAGACCGCTCCTCCGAGGTGTCATTCCCTGCTTCTCTGGCCTCTTCCAGGGATTTTGCAGAGGCAATCCGAGTCATAAGTTCTGAAAAAAAAATGTTTGATTGTATTCTGCTTCAATAATCATAATTCTGAGGGTCCGCGGTGGTGTAGCGGTCTAAGCATCGGCTTTGTGTCGATGCAGTTGCCCCCTGGGGACCGGGGTTCGCACCTCGGTCTCGTCAGATCCGGCTATGGCCGGACTCGATGAGGCAGCGATAATTGGCAGCGCTGTCTTCGGGAGGGGGGCGGAGTCGGCTTGTGTTCATCACATGAATGTGTCTCTGGGTGTGTGGGGAAAAAGCAGTGGTTCGGCCTGGAGTCGCCGCGTCACCGAAGTGGCGAGGTGTCTCCTTCCAGACTGTCAGCTGGAGAGATGCAGTACGAGGGTGGGTGTCTGAACTAGAATAGGGAGCGATTGGCCACTAAATTGGGAAAAGGGAAAAATCAGAAATACATTTTGTAAAAAAATCATAATTCTGAGTTTAACACCTATGGGTCCCACTTTAAATGAAGTAATACCTCAGTAATTACATATAAATCACCCATTAAAATACAACGTAACTACAGAGTAAGTGAGCAACATTACAGATGAATTACGAGTACAGAATCTATGTATTTATAAGTACACACCAGACCGTAGATTTGTATAAAACGAGCTGCTAAATGGATGAATTTAAACGTACATAATTAGGTCACACTTCACAATAAGGTCACATGAATTGGCATGAACTAATGTAGTTAACATGAATTAATGACGTACAAATACATAAAGCATCAGATTAACTTTTCATTAGTTAATAATGTAACTAATACATTAGTTAATAAAAGTACTAACTAATGAAATGTTTATCTGATGCTTTGTTAATGTATTTTTGCATCATTAATTCAAGTTAACTACATTAGCTCATGCCAATTCATATTAGAATAAAAAAACTCACATATTTGTTACCGTTAATCTGCAAGATTAGCCTGTTTTAATACATAATCATGTAACTAATACATCAGTTCATGTATTTGTGAACTGCTAACTAATGAAAATTTAATCTGATGCTTTGTTAATGTATTTGTACATCATTAATTCAAGTTAACAACTACATTAGTTAACGCCAATTCATGTGACCTTATTGTAAAGTGTTGCCTAATTTACTTGCCTTTTGGAGCTTTTCTTCTAGAGTGTGGTCCATCACCTCTTCCATACTTCCAGGAAGAGGTGATGAACCACAAATCTGTCTATAGAGACGCTCTGAAAAGAAATTGGGAGAAACTCCTCCTTGCAGAAGGCAAACGACAGGCATTTTGCAGACCCCATTGTGCAAAGCTGAAGAGGAAAATATTGCATAAATTATTTTCCAAAAGTAAAAAAAAAAAAGAAGCTGAAAGCTTTTCAGATATAATTTGGGAGTGCTGTAGAAATGCTGAGAATTTAGAACGCATGTTAAAATATACAAATTCTAATGCATTACATGTAAGCTTACCAACACTATCCAGGGCCAAGGTGCGTCTCCAGTGGACCTTCAAACATTTGGTGGCTCTGCAGTTGTCTCACCAGAAGGCGGCAGAACTCCCTTGTGGGACCCCCTTCACCAATAGCCCCCTCTCCTACTCCTTCAACAAAAACATTTAATTTTGACTCTGGGTCAAAATGAGCCCTGCTGAAGGCTCGTGAAGCACAGTCAGACTCCTCCCCGCGTAGAGCATTTATCTGGTTGGCTCTAATGGGCGTCTGAGTTTCCCTCCGAGACCTCGAAGAATGATGCCAACATCCCCATCTCTGGGGGGGGGTAAATAAATAAATAAATAAATAAAAAGAACAGGGACAGTCTTGCATGTCATGTCTTACAAAGGAATAATTGATTAGCAAGATCTGGTGGTAAACTGTTGTGCTAATGGTAGATAATGAAGCTCAGCTCTTCTGTTTCAGTTCAAGGGTGTTCAGTGTATTTAGTTCTTATCAATCACAGTAACTGTTCTTGGCATATTACTTATTAAAGCCACAACAGCCCTCTCAATTTTTCTTAAATAGCTACGTAAAGCCAATATTCATTACCCACGGACTGGCAGGAGGAGACGGTCTGGGAGGTGGTGACAGACTGGCAGGAGGTGACAGACTGGCAGGAGGAGGTGCCAGCAACTCCTGAAATGATCAATCAGTATTCTTTACTTAGATGTGCAGTGCAGCTCAAAGTGTTGTAGTACTTCAGTCTGACTCAAGTTCTGATTTTTGTGACTCCATTTTGTATGGGGACGCTAGCAAGCAAGCTTTCTCACAACTCTACAGTCAGTGGTAACACTCATTAACAAAGACAACGATCATCAAGTTCTGCACTCGGGTTCAAACACGGTGACTCAGACATTGGAGTTCAAGAGATCTTCTGACTTGAGCACAACACTGGTTAAAAGTCTCTTTCCAACCAAATAGACTCCAGAACTTGTGTACGTGTGCATATTCATCACACACATGTAGCTGTATACTGATTATGAACACTTAAACGTCAGGGCGTTGCCTTTCCTGGACCTGGTCCCTTGACAGCCACAGCACATACCATGTACAGGGCCCATCAATGCCATGCTCTTTTGTAGCGCCTGTGCAGCTGCTGTAGAGGGCATTAGGTGCCATCGCCGGCTGCACAGACAAGACCTCGGCTGCCATCTCATCTGGCCCAGCGAAAGCAACAAGATGCTGCAGGAAAATATGATCATTTTTCCTTCACAATGAAAGAAAAGTTAATGATTATAGGATGACGACAAATAAAAAAGACCAGGAATGACTGAGACACATTAAATCTCCTCCGAGTTGTTCTCCCATCTGGGTACTTAGGTTGAATGGCGACACCTTCATCAGGCTCCTCCACACCACTGATGACTTTCTCTCTCTAGTATCGCCTTAACATGGTGATGAAATGTTAAAATTACAATGTAATGAATGACTTTCAACATAAACTACTACATGTTTGTAACTCATCATGCACAGTTTGTACCCTTCTCCAGCGCCGTGCCCGATCCCCAGTTTGTCTCAGTCTCCTCTTGTAATTGAAAAATATTAAGTTTCATTACATTTGTTAGTAACTAAAAATGTAAATGTTTACTATGATTCCTGACAAGTAACTTCATGTTCTTACCCTTGCTCCATCAATTTCTAGAGAACGGGCGTATTCCTCGTCCTGCTGCTGGCGCGACTCTCCTCATGCCTGCAAATCATACAAACGAAGGTATTTCTCTAAACTGGTGGTTCTCAAAGTGGGGTCCGGGGTCCTCCAGGGGTCCTTGAGGGGGTTCCAGCAAAATGAGGAATGAGTTTATTTTCACCGGCTAGAAGTTACAGCCCAATAAGAGAATGTACACAGTAAAATCCTGAGTGTTCATTTAACTCCGCGAGTGTACAAATGGACCCTCTTCTCTTATGGGGGTCCCTGGCACTCAATCTTTTCAAATGGGCTCTGCGGCCTAATACGCATCAATTTGGGGTCCTTGACATGAAAATGTTAAGTGGTATTTACACTTAACATGATGGCACTTGGGCGGTCCGCTCCTGTTTGCCAGATCTGGGCCAGAACCAAGCCATAGCAATGCCGCATGTGCCACATGTTTGCCAAAGGTGGCCCATATTTGTCTTGTGATATTTGGGCCATATTCACCATTTACCACACGGGCCACTTCAGGGTCACATCCGGATCACATGTTGCCCAGAGCAACGCATCTTTGCTAAAAAAAGGCCCCCATGTGATTTGGCATATTTGGACCATATTTGCTATAACATGCCCCACCCACCGATTAAATCCACTTTTCTTTTCTTTTTTAAATAAAATATACATGTGGGCCACTTCAGCCTCACATCCGTTTTGTCAGGGCCAGAAGAAGACCATCAGTGCTGCATCGCTGCCTGAAGTGGCCCACATCCGGATGCTGTCTGGGAGATGCCTAAAAATGTACTGAAAGGTGCAATCCTCAACCCGCGCCACTCCCGCCGTCGTTCTGGTCAGACTTGGTGAACGCCGTTTGCTTTATTACTTGTGAATGACAAAATCAGCCTCCGCCGCATCGCTTCCAGTTTCTTTTGAGGCTTTCACTTGTCTCCATTTCCCAAACAAATCCACAGTGTTGACCCGATAGTACCTTTAAGTACAACAGCGAAGTACTTTTACTTTGTTACTACTCCCCACTGCTTTTGGTGAATTGCGTATGTCAAACAGAGAGCCACTGTTTGCTCACAGCAAATATTTCTCTCCGGCTTTATCAGCCAGCCCTAGCAACCTTTTGAATAAATTGTGATTATTTCTTTCTCTCCTTGTTTTTTTTTTCCAGATCGCTCCTAGTTCTGTGATGCCACACCAGCCACAGCCCAAATCCACCTGATCCACCTGGATCTCCGAACACTTGGGATGTTAATGTCATCACAACAAGGCTGTTGAAAGAGATCGTTTTGTTGGCAAATATGCGGTCAAAGGACCCTGCTCCCATGGTATGCCACTGTTTCATGGCAACTTATTTATTATTCATTATTATTCTCCAGAGAAAGATCTTGTCACGTGTCACAAGGTTAGAATATAGCCTCGCGTACACGCTTGGTATACATGTGTACCAATTTTGTATGGGCGCAGCCGTGTCCTTCCTCTGCTCTTGAACCAGACAACGTAATACGGGAACTTGTTTGTTCTGTTATTTGTTGCCAAACTGAAAAACGACGCTGGTCAAACTGGTTCATCTGCAGTGATGCAGGTCAGACAAGCTCCGAAGCATCAACAAGATGTCGTGTGGCCCTTCACGTGGCTTTTTAACATGGGACATTTGGGAACTACACACATTTCACACTTTAATTCAGCTATTGCACTACATTTAGCACTTCTGCAGGAAAACGTACAGCAGCCAAAACAGGCTGCTCTGTAGATATGGGAGAATAACAACGACAGCACACCTTATGTAAACATCACAGGTTGGTTAAGTGTACATTTTTTTAACACATTAGCTTTGTAGACTCGTTTAAATTAAAAGTAATAAAAAAGGAGGGGTTACAATCAGCCCAGGCACAAGACTGAGCATGACTGATAAAACGATAACCTTGCATTTCACTCCACATATTGACACAGGCGATAATGCAGGCCCCATCCGCTGCCATTGTAGTGGCAGGCTGCGCTGTGGTTACTCCAAGCGCTTCAGCGGTGACAGCTTGTCTGGTCAGACAGGGTACACGGGGAGAGGTTTCCATGGCATGCATTTCCTCTTTACGTCAATCACTTGACAACACAGGCGTCATCAGCACGGCGATGCAGGACCCCGCCTTGAGAAACCCGTGAAGTGTATGAATACGATGTATGCGCTCGGGGGGCCTTGCTTCGTAATCAAACAAATTGGGTGGATATATGGGAAATATCTCACTTTAAAGCCGTTGCACATTTTAAGGCTGTTGCAAATTTTTACTAAAAAAAAAAAAAACGACCTCACATTTTGTCCATTAAATTCAAACAAGATTCAAACAAGAACGCTGAAAAAGTCATCCATCATAAACGTTTTCAGAACAGTTTAGGTTTTTTCAGACTTGGTGTGCAAAAGCCTTTAATCGTGATAAAATTAAGAGGGTGCCTCGGGTAATAAAAAAAAAGAAAGAATCACGTGTGCCCCTATGACTGAAGATGAAATAACTGAAAACTAGTTTTTTCACCCTCAGAATAGCATCAGGGAATCTCTGTTCATCATGTCAAGCCTGCCATTGTGTAAACAGAGGCTAAGAGGCAGCTCATAACCAGCATGCGGTATGTGCATCGTTGCGTAACGCAGAATACAAACACCAGATTGATCAATCACATCAAGTTAGCTTGAAATGTGTTCAACAAGGCAGCGCTGCAGAGGAATGAGAACTGACTGCAAGGCTTCGCGCGGCGGTTAATGAAATGCTAAGGGGAGCCGCTCAGCCCGTTCTTGAGGTACCAGTCATGCCACTGCTTCTTGCTATGAAAGATATGTGAGGCGTGCTGAAACTTCAAAAGAATTCATGCAAGGGTTGAAAAGCCTTCCTCCAGAGAGGTGTGCTGTCACTTGCTTTGGATCCTCAGACAGCATCAGTCCTCACTGTCCATCTGGCCCTGGCGATGGATCATGGTAGCGATGCCGCGCAAGGCCGCTGTGCCTTCTTCCTGGCGCTGGCTGTGATTTTTGACGTCGCTGGCCTGGTCCTCTTCTTCCTGGGGATCTTGGCACCACTGGGTTTCTGGGACTTTTTCGTGCTGTCTGGACCTCTGCTTATTTTCCTCAGCTTGGTCTTCTGGATATTCTGGTACATGGGAGGCCTAACCGTGCCCTACGAGGAGCTGAGCCTCCAAAAGTGAAAACCGGACGATGGCTGTTGTTGGACCGAGTAAACGCTGGCCGGGCCTCTGGACTCCTCCGGCCTATTAGACATCACAGAGGAAATGTGTGGCTTAACATGGAGTAGACTGCACTTTTAATGTGCGTCTTATCAGACTGTGGAGTCAAGGACCTTCCAACTCCTTGACGTCTTTTGCCTGAATGAAGGATTTGTTTTGTGACTTTGCCTTGCTGAAACTTCAGGCCCACATAAGCAGAAAAGCATTGGACTGAAACCACTGTGAAGACTCTGGGGATGAAAAGTGACTTTATTTAGTCTCTTTTTTATGTCAAAATAATTCCTTTTTTCATTTGTGTGTTGCAGTGATTTTGTGGGGCTGTAGTGGAGTAGCAACTGTGTCTGTGTTTTTAAGCACTTTCAGTGGGATGAAGCCTTTTTTTTTTAACAATGATCATTTGCTTAATTTATCTAAATATCATTACAGTCTCTGTAAAATGTCAGCCAATATTTATCAAACGTGTGTCAATGCAACTTGCCGTGAGAATTGTCAGCAACTAAAGCTTTAGGACTCACTTAAAATGAATGTGTGTAGTCTTTGTGGCATTTGGAAACTAGCCAAACAGGCAGTGTAGGTTTTGCTCGGGGATATTTCAGCGAGATCCACCCAGTAATGAGAACAGAAAGAGCAAACATCCCTCCCTCCCATCAAGTCCCACACAAAGAAAATTACCCAGGGAATTCAGCCAGACACAGCCAACTTGTTCTACACTGAAAACCAGACGAGCGAGACAACGTTTCCGGCATCAACGCCATGACCAGACACAACACCTCACTTTTGGCCCATTAGTAGCTGTAATTCTGAGAATGCCAAAACACCGCCGCTGTGTACCTCGGTGTGTTCAATGCAGCAAAGCCGGTGGAGAGAGTGAAAGCCAAGACTTGCTCCTCCACACCCATTTCTCCCCCTGCCTTAATCAGCACTCAGGGCACCATTAGCTCCCTCAGACATGAAGAATGTTATTAATGTGTCCATTTAGTTCATGGCCCTGGAGAGAGGAAATGGAGGGGAGGCGTAATGGGGCTCTCTTTGCAAGGAAGATGGAGCTGAAAACCCTGCAGCTCAGCCGTCCCTCCCCACCCTCCCTGCGAGACACTGACTTCCCTGTTATTCAGTAAGTCCCAAGTGTCCATAAAGGTATGTGTCATTGTGAGATGCTGCAATATCATGACTGTACTTATCTCTGGACATTATCACCTCCTGTTGAGAGATGGAGATTATCTCAGGCCTTCCCTTAGGGGCAATGAATAGAAGAGGCACAAATATCCATCTGCATATATATTCACACAGCTCATCTGTGCCATAGAGTCTATGGCACATCTTGCATACAATGCTTGCACGTCCCGTCACTATGTAGACGATGCCTCGCTGATGTTACGCTGCTATTGAGTCGTGAATCCAGAGCAATTTAGGGTTTTCTTCATGGTCTGAAAGAGCTTCATTTAAACATCCTACCTAGGATACCCATTAACTACGCCACAGTGGTTTGCTAGACTTCCTGCGGACCACACGGTGGTAATAATCAAAAACAAGGAACAAACAGCCATGTTTATGAAAGTCTACAAGACTGACACCACTTGAGAATTGTTTTCTACAAGCTGAATTCAAAGTTGGGAAATGAAGAAAATACGAGATGCTGCACATGCCTGGTGTGTGTCTCTGTGACAGGTGTGTCGCAGTTGTAATAAATAATCTGAAAGGATGGAAACTGGTGTGCATGGTGTTGCTTTTTTCCTTTTGGAGAATTAAAAATAAAAAAGGTACATGCAGACAGATAGACGCTGAGTCAGAGGTATGAAGGAGTTCATCAAATTAAGCACCAATAGTGAGGAGTTGGGTTGCCTTCAAAGACCTTAAATGTTGTTTGGCCTTGCATTTCAACAGCCCTTAGGTTTCACGAGATGGATTTCTGAAAAGGCCCATTGTCAGTTGAATCAATCATTGAATTATTAATATCTGACTTCTTGTGCTATTGCTAAGAATTCAAACCATTGAATCAAAGTGCTTAATAGTCCAATTTACAGTGTGATTTAAGGGAGCCGGGCATTCTAAGGAAGTCAGCCGACACCGACCAGAATTGCTCTCCGTAAGCACAATATTACCGGCTAGTCGGTTGTTGGTCAGTGCTGGCTGTGGCTAACGTGATCTGTTATTTCTTTCAGACCAGTATGTGAGCCATGCCACTCTATGTTGAGCACTGCTGGGTGTGAAAGCTTAAAATGGCTGGTGTACCTCCGCTGATGCCATCTCGAGAAGCTTGTGGAGGTACATGTCTCCCTCCAGTGGCTGCTGGAGTCCCAAGTTGGTTTCCAGCATTACTTATTGTCATGTCCGTTAACCTCATGTCTGCTTCAGTTTAGAAATGATCATGAAAAAGGGTAAAAGAGGTGAAAAACGGAAAAGGAAATAAAGGGAATTATTCAGTCACACTGTAAATTAGTTCCAGTAAGTCAGTAGGTGGAAGAAGCTGTCCAGTAGTTGAGTATTATGACTGAATAACAGAAGAAAAAAGAAGTTGTCTTTACTTCCCATGCCCCGCCAACAGCTTTCTTTACGATGTGCAACAGTTGGAAACGTAAGCTCGGATGTGCTGCTGCTTGCACTGCATACCTCCGAGTGAAGTTTGAGGTCTGTGGACATTCTCTGTGGTCAACACCAGCATTTTTCCAGGATACTTGGTTGGAACATGAAACGGGTCCCATGGAAGGAAGTGGGCTGCATGCTCGTAAGCTTTAGTCTCAAACTGCGTTCGGTGCAACTGGTTTTATTATACGAACAAGCTGCCATCCTCCACTACAGGGAAGGACTCTTGGCTGTTCCGTGTGACTCTTAATAATTTAATGGCCTCTTTGCAGCTAATGTGAATCCTCTAATGCAACTCTCGGTGTCGGCTATCGCTGTTGTGCCCCCACGTACGTACGCACCACTATTATTAGTGTCTGCTACTGTACCCCTCCTGTGCTTGACATTTCACCTTCTTCTGACGATGAGACATCTGTCATACTGGCACGAGACTGTGTGAATCTACTTGGTACTTTGATTCCCATATTCACTGGCCCTCCACTAAGACACACACGGAAAGCACCTGACATGACATGCACTCATCATGGCTGTGATGTGATTACTGCGGAGCAAATGCACCATCATATGGTACTACTATGATGATCCACATGTAGTAGATGCACTACTGCTGTTCCACATAGTGCTACTGTGATAGGATCTCTATGTAGCAAACGTGCCACTACTATTTCGTGTAATACTGCTATGATACAATCACTATATAGAGAACATACTAGTACTGCTTCATGCAGTTCTACCACGACACGATTACCGTGTAATGTTCTGTGATGCCAGGGGGTAACACTCAGTCTATCTGCTCCTTTCTGACTCTCTAAACTGGTTTGGCGAGTAAATATGAAGAAACGTGGTCATGTGTTGGAGGCCTCTCCCTCAACTCGCAGCTGTTTGTAAACAAGCGTCCTGTGGAGCGCAGGGTCACCCATCTGGATGACGTCATCGCCAGCGGCAGGTATGCATATCTGGGCTCGGCGTAACAGTTCGCTTGCCAGAACCAGGCGTAGCAAACGAAGGAGACGAGACATTTGTTTTGTTTTTATTATTAATTTATTTGGAATGTGGAAAGCGTCAAGGGTTGTGTGTAAAAGCGAAGCAAACACGACTCCCATACTTTTAACCGTAAGGTATAAAGCTGCTGCAAAGGAGGGGCTCTTGGAAGCCAGACATGGACTTCGTAGTGGACGAGGCGTGTGGCTGTTGCGCTGTGGTTCTGCCGGTACAGCGGCGGTGACCGGGTCGCTTTGTGTGGACGACATATTGCCTCTTAAATACGTCCCTGCGATCGTTTCACTGGCCCGGCTTGGTGATTGATCCGTCGATCAAGCGTTATCGATGTGCGGTATTAGCGTATTATCATGAGGCGTTCGCGCTTGCACGTGTAAACCGACGAGCCCGTTCCCGTGCGGGAAAACAAAAGCATGCCGCGTTTTGCAGCTCGCCGAGCATATGCGCGTATGCTACCGACCAACCGACCTTGATTCTGCCCTCAACTTTAGGGCTGGCGTTTGATTCGTCGGGATGACCTGACGTCACCCGCCTGCTCGTTTTTCATTGGCGTGTAGGCGCTGTCATTTATTCCGCCGCCGCCCCTTTTCTTGGTTTGGTTGGCTCTCCGTGCTACCCTTTCTCTCGGCGGTGGGTCGGAGCCGCTGTCCCTGTCCTCGCACGTTCCCCCTCTGAAAAAGCCCCGTTTTGAATTTAATGCCCCCCGTTATAGGCTGGTTCCTTTTTCACGACGCCTCTTCAAGGGCCAATTTAGTTGTCCCCCCTGTGAACGTTTTAGTTTTCATCGCATTTTCCATTTAAAGCCTTTTAGCCCCGCGAAATAAATGGCCGTGGTGAGCGCATCGTCTGGGCCGGTGGCCCGGCTGGAGGGCCGCGAGTTCGAATACGTGATGAAGAAACGCTCGGTGACCGTTGGCCGGAACTCGTCTCAGGGCTCCGTGGACGTCAGCATGGGCCACTCCAGCTTCATTTCGCGGAGGCATCTGGAGATCTTCACCGCCAGCGACGACGGCGCCGGCAGCGGGGACTTCTACCTGAGGTGTCTGGGTAAAAACGGCGTGTTTGTGGACGGAGTGTTCCTCAGACGGGGCGCCCCTCCTCTGCAGCTCCCGCGAATGTGAGTCCCCCCCCCCCCCCAGGTGTACCATGTGGGCGCTAATGCTAGCCGTCCCTACCAAGCTAGCTGCGGCCGGGGCGAACGGAACACGTGTTTCGTGGCTCTGCGGGCACAGCGCGGTCCTGCTCAGACGAGCGTTTTACTGTCGGCGTGTGCGTGAGTATGCGTGTGTGTGTGTGTGTTAACGGCGTGGCTCCGGAGGAGCAGCCTGGCTTGTTGTGTTAGCCGCTAACGTAGCCGCACTCGCCAATGTCAGTGTCGTGCATCGTCACGGTTAGCTGGCCGGCGTGAGGACGCCCAAGTGCGACGCCGGGGTCGATGCATCCACCCACCCATCCATTATCTACACCCGTGTAATCAAATTCAAAGGAGTCCATTCCAGAAGCCGGTAGAACAGAGGGGAGCAGGGAGACACCACCCTGCACAGGTCGTCGGTCCATCGCAGGGCCCCCCACAACCCCCCCCCCCCGTTCACAGTGATGGACATCTTACATACCCCGTCCTAGCCAAACCTGACGTCATAACGAGGACACCTCGTTAAAAAGCGTGTGTTCGAGTCCACTGCCAAGCTAACTTGCTATAAGCGTCTTCCTCGTACACAGCGACCTCTAAACGTAAACAAACCGACCGCCTCCCCTCCCCCGCCCCGCCCGGTCACAGAAACATGACACGTGGGCCCTGCTACACCTTCAGACACCCACGAGGCTGCCGCGGCTATGAGCTCCAGAAATATGTATTGCTGTTGACACACATGCTGCGTTACAGAGGACTACCCGGACGAGCCGAGGGCGCGTCACAAGTTAACGGGGTCCTTATGGAAGGCTCGGTGCTCGCCTTGCATCAGCCCATTGTTTACTACTGGTGCTGATGGCTTGCTGCCATCACCCCCCCCCCCCCCGCTGAGTACCATTTTGTATCCCGGACAAGAAAGTCTTTTTCTTTTTAAAAACACGTCTGTGAACTCGGTCCATACCCAACTTCTGTTATCATCGGTTTGATAGTTCCATGCTGTAGTGGGTGAGCTTAGGGCGACTGGTGGAACCTCCCTCCAGCACACGCCGGCCTCCTCCCACAGTCCAAAGACACATGTAGGTCAGGTGAACCGGCCGTGCTAAATTGTCCCTAGGTGTGTGTGTGTGTCTCAATCCTGTGATGGCCTGGCAGCCTGTCCAGGGTGTCTCCCCGCCTGCCGCCCAGTGACTGCTGGGATGGGCTGCAGCATCCCCACCAGCCACCCTGAGAGCAGGATAAGCGGTTTGCAGGATGGATGGATGGATGGGTGGGTGATGATGATGATAATATAGATGTTATACTGATGAGACAGTGTGCATCTACTGTGTGCTTTGGTTCCCTTGCTCGCCGCCGCTTGATGATCCTACTGTGCATTTGAACCCAACGCGAAGCAACACCCAGCTTTGTTTTCTTCACGTGGGTTTGATTGCTTACCTGAAAAATGAGCAAGTGAATTTTGTGCACGTCACAGCAATCACTTTTTTTTTGACTACAGCAACGCTGCCAGCGTTTGTTGGACCCAACAGAAGACTGCCAGGTTTTAGAGATGGGAATTCCGGCTCCTTTTAGTGAGCCACATCATTTGGCTCAGCAATAAAAGCCAAATGATGTGTGATAAATAATGTAAAAACATTAAATCCTATTCCGCATGTTCATTGAACGTTTTATTTATATTAAACTATGTTTTGTATGTTGGCGACTGGCGCAACATACAAGTCTCACCATGCTTGGCCGCTAATGTTATTACCAAAGTGAGGTTCTGGACTGTATTTGACAAGTATGTCATAGGATCATTCTGTTATTACGTCTTGTATTAACTTGCAAAAAAAGAAAACAATTTGGCCCAGTGGGAGGCGGATCTCATTTGTTCACTTAAATAGAGCCGACTCGTTCGCGACCAACACATCACTACTAGTAATCTTGCGATCTTATCTCGTGATCATAGATCAGCGACGGAGTGTCAGAGTCAGTCAGAGAGCCTGTGCTTGGAGGTCCAATTGGACCCGGCGTCAGCGGTCAGTGTGGGTGCATAGTATCAACTGGAGATGTGATCCGCTTGCTCTCCGTCTTGACTGAAAAGATTTCTGTAAATGGGGCATGGCTTCTCGCCCTTCTTGAAGGTGACTGGCTTTCCGCCAGCTGAAGTGTTTGCTTAAATTGAACATTTTTTAACTCAAGTAAACGCTCATTTCCCCCATTTCACAAGGCTCGCTCGCAGTTTCTCCGTCGCCTGTTCGCCTCCTATCATTGACATTTCATGAGTTTGCACCGCTCCTAAATTACACTTCCCATTTGGTTAAAAACTTAGCTGAAGATGTACACCTACACTAATTGCAATCAATATGACATGCAGTACTGGCTATGGTGTAAATACTATGTAGCAAATATACTACTACTACTACTACTAAATGATTAACATTAAAATGTATCTGCTAATTTCTGACTCTTGTTCGTCACTTCGGATAAAAGCATATGCCAAATTAGAAATAAATGTTAACACAGTACAACTATGCAACAGTTGTAATGGTATGTTTAGTGTTACATTATGTGTAATCGGATTAGGAAGTTGCCATGATTTCTCATACCATTGCTATTCTGACAATACCCAGCTCTTCCTATCATTCCCACCAGATGACCTCACAGTCTCGGCACAGATATCGTCATGCCTTGCTGGTATCTCTGCGTGGATGAAAGACAGCCCCCTTTAGCTTAACCTAAGACTGAGCTTCTGGTCATCCCAGCCAGTCCATCCTTACAACAACGGATCAATGTCCAGCTCAGATCCACCCAACTCATGCCAACAAAGTCTGCCCAAAACCTGGGTGTCATGATTGATGACCAACTAACTTTTAAGGTTCATGTGGCCTCAACTGCTCGGTCATGCCGATTTACCCTGTACAACATCAGGAAAATTAGACCTACCTGTCTGAGCGCACAGCACAACTCCTGGTACAGGCTCTTGTCATATCACGCATTGACTACTGCAACGGGAGTTGCAGTAGTCAATGCGTGATACCGTGGGTTTCCTCCGGGGGCTCCGGTTTTCTCCCACAGTCCAAAGACATGTAGGTCAGGTGAATCGGCCGTACTAAATTACCCCTAGGTGTGTGTGTGTGTGTGTGTGTGTGTGTGTGTGTGTGTGTGTATGTATGTCGGCCCTGTGTGATAGCCTGGCGGCCTGTCCAGGGTGTCTCCCTGCCTGCCACCCAATGACTGCTGGGATAGGCTCCAGCATCCCCACGACCCTGAGAGCAGGATAAGCGGTTCGGATCATGGCTGAATGGACAGATTAGGAAGTTTTGGCATCGCAGTATTAAAAACTGTAGTTCTAACGTGTAGTTGTTGTAGCATTTACACCCGCAGTAAAGACGTTTTGTCTCCCTTCTGACAGTGAGCGTAATGACTTCTCTTCTTTCTGCACTCTGAGGAAAAGCTACGCCGGTTATCCGTGTTCTTGCTGTCAATCGCTTTATTTTATTTATTGATTTTTCTACTTTAATCTTTCCTCTGAGCACTGACGTTCATCTCTGAAGCCTCTGAGACTTTTCATGGGCGCTATTTAGGTTTTGCGCCATAGCTTCCAAGCCCAGAAGCTCTGTGGCAGAATGCTCGCAACGTCGTCATTTCTCGCTCCGTTTGGACGAACGACACATCGAGGTGTCCGTCTGCTCGATGCACGGATCGCAGTTATACCCACGGGCACCACGGTTACACCATGCAACGGGCGGGCCGAGTCATAAGACTTATCATTCTGATTAATAGTGGATGGGTTGCGGGCGGGTGAAATAGTACAGTCAATGAGGAAAATATTACTTGAATATATTTTAAGCTTCATTTTTCGTCAGACACGAATTAGCAGATTAGACTCCCATTGCGCCAGCTGCAGCGTCCATTTGTCTTAGGCGGCGATGGAGGCAAAGGAGAGCCGAGGGGGGGGGGGGGGAAGTAAGGACAGAACATTTCTATCCAACAGCTGCAAAGTGCTGTGTGTATATGATAACTACAAAACTGATACCTCAAACATGGTGTCATATGTTACCTCATCATCACGCTTGCTTATATCCCACTGAGAGAAAATGGCAATGTGTGATTGGGTGTGGGTCTCTAAATCGGAGGAAAGAATTCGTTCGGGTGGGCAGCGGGTGGATGATTTATGTGTACATGTGGATTCGGATGACGTCAGAGCTGGTCTACGCATCACTAATCTCAGCCATCATCTGTCTTGACTCCGTCTCCTCTTCCCGAACTAATGGAGAAAAAAGGCACCGCTCACTTTTCACATCTCCCCTACAAGATCACCCCAATCATTCTTGAATGATTCATTCTTTCCAAACCGAGCTATTCAAGTCAGCTGGGGAAAATTCGTGTATTTTTTCATATCGCAATATATATCGTAGAGAATTATAGATATTGCAATGTGAGTTTTTTCCAATATTGTGCAGCCCTAATCACTACGCATCACTTGCGGTGTGCCCGTGTGGGACTGTCGCCACAGACACCAGATGTAAAACTTGGGTATACTGTGGAATACAGAGCGCTGCCTGGCTGGCGGTGATGGGCTAGTCAGCATTGTGTGGACTCATTCGGCAAGACCTTGAATGTCATGGACATCCATTTATATATAAAGGTCCTGCATTCTAGCCCCCCCGCTTTCTCCCCAATTGTACCTGGCCAATCACCCTGCTCTCTGAGCCGTCCCGGTCTCTGCTCCACCCCCTCTGCTGATCCGGGGAGGGCTGCAGACTACCACATGCCTCCCCCCATACATGTGGAGTCACCAGCCGCTTCTTTTCACCTGACAGTGAGGAGTTTCACCAGGGGGACGTAGCGCGTGGGAGGATCACGCTATTCCCCCAGTTCCCCCTCCCCCCTGAACAGGCGCCCCGACCAATCAGAGGAGGCGCCAGTGCAGCGACCAGGACACATACCCACATCCGGCTTCCCACCCACAGACACGGCCAATTGTGTCTGTAGGGACGCCCGACCAAGCCGGAGGTAACACAGGGGGTTCTAGCTTTAAGTGACTGATAAAATTGTTGTTTTTCCTGTAGCACTTAACCTTATTTTAATTGTAGATAACCCATCCATCCATCCCTTATCCAAACCACTTATCCTGCTCTCAGGGTCGCGGGGATGCTGGAGCCTATCCCAGCAGTCATTGGGCGGCAGGTGAGGAGACACCCTGGACAGGCCGCCAGGCCATCACAAGGCCCACACACACACACACACACACACACACACACACACACACACACACCTAGGGACAATTTAGTACGGCCGATTCACCTGACCTGCGTGTCTTTGGACTGTGGGAGGAAACCGGAGCACCCAGAGAAAGTGAATATATTTGGACCTAATTTAAATTGAAACTCCATTCTACCACCTGTACATGCTGGCTGTCATCCATAAGATCTCAACTACCATTCAGAGTACAGCAAACTGTTTCCCCGTCTCCATATTGATTAAGCTGACTTTGGCTTCAGAGCATTTAATCAGCAAGTGTCCTAAAACACTTAAATTTCCTGCTATTAAGAAGACGGTGCCCAGAATGGCAGAATGGTTGTAGTTACTTTCACCTATTTAAACCAAAATCTAAACGATAAATAACACCGTGATTTTATCCTCTCTAGCCCAGCCCACCATCAGAATGGGTGCAAGTAAGGTAAACAGAGTGACGGCATGGGAGAGCTGAGTGAGTCCTGGCCCAGGGGACAGGTTGGTTGTATTCCAGGGATTTCTCCATGGTGATGTAAACAGACTGAACAGAGTGAGAAAGCCATCCACCCCCTCGTCTACACCCTCAGAATCTCTCCCAAGTTGTAAATCTTGCCGTCCTCCTGTTTACATTCTTCAAGATGTTTGTGGGGGGGGGGGGGTAGGAGTCCAGTAAGCAATAAGGGAGTGTAATCTCAAAGTATTCGGCATGGGACAACAACGAAATATCTTGGTCCTTGTCGAATTGCAAATTTCCAATGACCTTTGGTGTTTCAAGAAGTCTCAGTATGAATGCATGGTGTTGGTGGTGGTGGGGTCATTCTGTTTGCTCAACACGGACGTTTCTCTACTGATTGATTGCGCTGGTGATGAATGCGTCGTTTTACCCCGAGCTCTTTGCTTCTCATAAGTGAACATGTAAGTGTGATGGTTTTTTGTGGTTGTAGGGGATGTTGTGGTAGGTGGGCTCTTTCTGTGGGTGAGACTGGTTTGTTGTGGCCTCGTCATGTCAGTCAGAACAAGCGTAGCTTCCTCCTCAGGAGGAATTTATCACTGTTTGTATGTCACCATCTGGTTGAGCCCCCCCCCCCACACACACACACACACACACACAGCAACAATACACACAGCGTCTCATGACAAGTGTGTGACTGCACACTCACAGCCTGAATTTTTGGGGTCGCAAAACCAACGTGCGGACCCTTCGCAAGTGTACGCTTGCTGGGCTTCATATGGAATGTGACATCTCGGCAACACTGCAATCCTGCATCAAAGGCAAGGAGGTCAAAGTTGAAGGCACTTTTTTTTTTTTTAAATTTAAATGGCTCTTGGGTTTTAAAATGTCTGGAATGAGTGATTATGGGTAAACTTAAATCTACAATCAACAACGGTGGGACAATGGTGAAACAGGAAGTAATTAGGCTACAATACTTGTAATAATTATTCTTACTGTGAAGGTGTAGCCATTGGTATCGCTTTGCATGAGACTAGCTGCTACACTCCAACAACAAGGCTCAGTAACCAGTGCCATACAATCAAATACACAATGGTGATTTTTTTTGACGGAAATTACTCCATTAAGGAGCGTCCGGGTATCGGGTAGCGTAGCGTAGCGGTCTATTCCGTTGCCTACCAACACAGGGATCGCCGGATCGAATCCATGTTGCCTCCGCCTTGATGGTGCATCCCTACAGACACAATTGGCCGTGTCTGTACAATTGGCCGTGTCCTGGTCGCTGCACTAGCACCTCCTCTGGTCAGTCGAGGCACCTGTTTGGGGGGGACTGGGGGGAATAGCGTGATCCTCCCACGCGCTACGTACCCCTGGTGAAACTCCTCACTGTCAGGTGAAAAGAAGCGGCTGGCGACTCCTCATGTATCAGAGGAAGCATGTGGTAGTCTGCAGCCCTCCCCGGATCGGCAGAGGGGGTGGAGCAGCAGCCAGGACGGCTCGGAAGAGTGGGGTAATTGGCCGGGCACAATTGGGGAGAAAAAGGGAAAAATCCAAAGAAAGAAAAAAATGTTACTCTTATTACATTGACTACATTTTTCTCTTTTAGCGCCGCCTAGGGATAACACATCACATGACATCACATACTTGGGAAGTAAAACAACTAAGACATTTCAAAGAAAGAGAGAGTGCAGGTGTATTAGAAGCATTACGGCTGTCGCGGCGGCGTGTTGAGGCGCCTGCGTCCTCGCGCAGTGCTTGCTGGTACATGTAGTAGGTGCAGGACCGGCCGGCTCTGTTTTGTCTGTACGTGTGAGTTACACCACAGCGGTTCAAGCTTTAAAAGACAGTATAGGCCACCAGTACTTCCTGCATGTGCATGTTATGGGTGTTGAAATGTCCCTTTGAGAAATGCAGCGATGGTATTTTCTGGTCTGATGTCCACTGTATTAACAGGTCCACAGTGTGTGGTCTTTGTTGGCGGAGACAGAAGCCTGTCCTCTTCCTGAAAGGGGGCCTGGATGTCACCCGCATAATGGAGGGGTCCCCCTTTACCAGCCTGGCTCCATGGAGGGTTTTCTCTCTTCCTGTCAGTGGCAAAGCTGATTTAAGCCGCGGTTGTCTGGAACGTTGTTCTCTCAGCAGATGCCAACTCTTGAGGGCTCGGCAGCCAAGTGCTGTGCCTGGCACTTTTAACCAGATGAGAGACCGGTCCCTGGGAAAACCCATCACCTCTCTGTGTCTCTGGGCTGTTTGGCAGTCGGATCGCAACAGTAATTCAGAAATGTTGATTTTTTTTTTTTTTTTTTAGATTATCCTCAACTGTTGCTCCTTCCAAATTTTATGCCTCCTTTTTATGGACAAAACTGAAACGTCTCTGAGGTGACTGTGTAGAAAGGTGGGTGCGTTTCCATCCAGGGCGTACGAGCTGTTGTCCACATGGTGCTGAGGGCAGCTTACTCCAACTAAGCATTTGTTTGTGTTTACCACTGAGCCTAAATTTAGCCCCGTCACCTAGTGAGGCTCTTTGTCCCCATAGGGGCGGCCGTGCTCCACTCTCCCAGTATGAGAAAATGTGTCACGGAGCACTCGCTCCCCTCTGAAGACCAGCGACAACAAACACACCTGACGTGTGTATTTGCTCATATGTTGTTGTATTTGAGAATGACGGGAAAACGCCTCCAGCAAAGTGCACCGACTCTTTGTGTGCAGTAGTTGACAGCTCTAGCAAGTAAACCCTTGACACTATTGAGAGTGATGTAAATGGTGTCAGGAATACAACCGGCGTTGTTGTGACGTTTGTGTTCGTCCGCTTATTCTACCGGCATGTTGGTGAGACACACGGGTGTGCTGTGACGGTAGCTTGAGTGAGGTGTTGAATAAAGTTAGTTAATAACAGTTTCTCTCAGGCATCCGGGTAGTGTGGCAGTCTATTCTGTTGCATAGCAACACAGGGATCGCTGGTTTGAATCCCTGTGTTACCGCTGGCTTGGTCAGGCGTCCTTACAGACACAATTAGCCGTGTCTGCGGGTGGGAAATTGGATGTGGGTATGTGTCTTGGTTGCTGCAGTAGCGCCTCCTCTGGTCGATCAGGGTGCCTGTTTGGGGGGGAGGGGGAACTGGGGGGAATAGCGTGATCCTCCCACGCGCTACGTCCCCCTGGTGAAACTCCTCACTGTCAGGTGTAAAGAAGCGGCTGGTGACTCCACATGTATGGGAGGAGGCATGTGGTAGTCTGCAGCCCTCCCCGGATCAGCAGAGGGGGTGGAGCAGAGACCGGGACAGCTCGGAGGTGTGGGGTAATTGGCCAAGTACAAATGGGGAGAAAATCCAAAAGGGTGAAAAAATAGTTTCTCTCAGCGAATCAGACACACACACACACACATTCATCAGCTCACTGTTACCCTCTTTACACCAACGTGAACCTAGTTCGAGCTCTGGGCTGGTGCTGGTGCCAGTTCACAGTTGGTTCAACTTGTGAACCTTCGAAGAACTGGTTTTCTTTTGCACCGGCGAGGCCTGGCCTGAGAGCCACGCCGTGATGTCACGGCCTACGTCTGTACGAGGCGAGAAACCCAATGTACATTTGGAGACGTTTACGATTTTCGTATACCATTTTATATGCTACTTCTATGCTACAGGAAGAAATGGAAACGGATGATCCGCTGGGGCGACCCCTGACGGGGGCAGCCGAAAGCAGTAGTAGTATTTTATATGCCACTTCATCATTACATTCGCCTCTGAGAAATCAACTGTATGCAGTCTGAATAATGGCAGCTTTACCCAAATTGATTGCGAATCGAAAATTTGCTCCAACATTTCCGGAGTAGAGAAGCTCCACAAAGCGGCGGCCAGTCGCTCTCGCAGACCCCGCTGTGAGCTGTCTGCAGCTCTCAAGAGACCTGCCTCACTGACAACAGGCTTTTATTTCCCCGTTGACAGATGATTTGTTTAACACTAGAATGACCAAGGCCATCAATTTGGTGGTTTTGGATTTTCAAAGTTTAATAACTTTGTGGGGGGGGGGGGTACAGACCTGCCTGCCGCTCCCTGAACACTCCTAAAATTGCGTATATTTGCATTAAAATGAGTTTTGGATCATTAGCACAAAAAATAAAAAGATCTACCTAAAACGACACGTAATTTGCGCGTCATCGTGTGACTATTTATGGTGTGTGTTGTCGCATCATTTCCTTGGTGAAGTTCGTTGCTGTGTCCTAGAAGCACACTCGCGTCCTCCAGTGCGGAGGAATAGTCTAAACTTGATGTGTGATTATGTCCACCATGTCTGGTTACAGACGCACCATGACTACCACCGAGTCCTTGCAGTATTTACAGCCGTTGGACAGCGCGGCCATTTTAAATTGTTTGAAAAACAGTATTAAAGTTGTTAAAATGTTAATTTTGGTGTCGGTCGTTTCCTAACAGACATACTAACATATGTAATGCATTAATATCTCACCTGGGTATTTATCTTGACAGAATATAGATTTTAAAAACCGGCAGTCATTTTGACCGCCCATGGTGGTTGTAGGTAGGAGTGACATCCCGGTCGTTCTGGTGTTCAATATCATAACTCAAATGTCCATCATAAAATGAACAGAGGCTGTTGTTCTGGGGCGACCGGTCTGACATTTCCTTGATTAATCTCTCAGTACCTCTTAGGGCGAACTCTTCAGTGTTCTTTGCCGACGTGTTTTTAAGCACAGAGTTTCAGACTAAAATTAGATGTTTAAATGCGAAAAAAATGAAGGTGGGGTTTTAAATTCACTCTGTGGATCACATAACGTGTGTGCTGATAAAGCTGTTTGATTCCTATCAACTCTGAAGTGTCATGTGCGGGCATTGTTCGACAGAACTGATTTTTGCTGCCGTAATGGGTCTGTGTACCCCCTATTGGTCTTGTTGGTCATGATATCCCGCCCCCAGCCCCTGATGTAAGCGGTTCTTTCTTCTAACACAGCAAAGCGTTGCTGCCACTCTGGAACCAGTTTTTCTGGCCAAGAGCCAGTTCTTTGGCTTGTTGTTGATTGCCATTTCTCCTTTTTTCTTTTTTCAGGTGCACTTTCAGATTCCCCAGCACAAACATCAAGATTACATTCACAGCCTTGTCCAATGGGAAGAAGGTGAAGCGTGAAGCTCCAGAGTCGCCGGTGAAGCCCGTTCAGCCTCAGATTTCTCCTCTGACCATCAACATTCCAGACAACATCGCTCACCTCATGAGCCCCCTTCCGTCACCCACTGGCACCATCAGGTAATCCTCATCTAAACTTCGTATTTTCTGATCTTTGGATGGGGCAGGAAATTTGCTTTATTTTTATTAATTTTTTTGCCAGCAGTAGACCGGTGGTAGTGCTGGGCGATAAGGAAAATATTATCCCATTAATCATAGGGTATTGTATATCTACTACTACTTTTGGCTGCTCCTGTTATGGGTCGCCACAGCAGATCATCCGTTTCAGTTTCTTCCTGCCCTCTGCATCTTCCTCTGTCATGCCAACCACCTACATATATTCCCGGTGTAGGAAGGTGGCAGCGCGAATTCACAGTTGTGGCGGCTTCACCCAGTACCGGTTTGGGAAGATGGTGGCGCGAACTTACATTTGCGGCGGCCTCACCCAGTAATGTTCATGCAGTGTCTTTGTCCACATCTGCGTCTAAGTTTGTCTCTTTGTTTGATGGCTGGGAGAGCTGGCGCTGGATGGGTTGGGAGAGCTTGGTCTGCTGCATCCTGTGGGCCCAGGCACCACGGCCCTGCCTGGAGCTGCGCCCAAAGAAGAAACACCAAGGGCGGTCTGACAGGGCACGGATGTGGGGCAGGCTAAGCTAATTGCTAGCCCATGCACATCGGCCATTCCGATAACACCGAGGGCGGTCTGGCGGCAGCCTCTGCTACTGTTGACTGTGTTTTTGGTGTCATTGTGTGGAGTGTGGGGAGGTGTATCAAAGGGGTCTGGCTATATGTGTTTTTGTAGTAGTTTGGTAATATGTGTTCTTGTAGTTTGGATATGTGTTTTTGTCTGTGTTGCACTGCTGTGGGCTGGGGGAAACGATGTTTCCTTTCATTTCATGTGCGCAGGTGCATGGAATGACATGACAAATAAATGTTCTTGATTCCTGCATGTCCTCCCTCACCACATCCATACACCTCCTCTTTGGCCTTCCTCTTCTCTTCCCTGGCAGCTCCATATTCAGCATCCTTCTCCCAATATACCCAGCATCTCTCCTCCACACATGTCCAAACCATCTCAGTCTTGCCTCTCTTGCTTTGTCTCCAAACTGTCCAACCTGAGCTGTCCATCTAATATAATCATTCCTAATCCTGTCCTTCTTCATCACTCCCAATGAAAATCTTCGCATCTAAAATTCTGCCACCTCCAGCTCCACCTCCTGTCTTTTTGTCAGTGCCACCATCTCCAAATCATATAACATAGCTGGTCTCACAACCATCTTGTAAACCTTCCCTTTAACTCTTGCTGGTCCCCTTCTGTCACAAATCACTCCTGACACTCTTCTTCACCCACTCCACCCTACCTGCACCCTCTTCTTCACCTCTCTTCTGCATGCCCTGTTACTTTTGACAGTTGACCCCAAGTATTTAAACTCATACGCCTTCATCACCTCTACTTGCATCCTCACCATTCAGCTGTCCTCCCTCATTCACGCATAGGTATTCCGTCTTGCTCCTACTGACTTTCATTCCTCTTCTCTCCAGTGCATACCTCCACCTCTCCAGGCTCTCTTACACCTGCACCCTACTCTCGCTATAGATCACAATGTCATCCACAAACATCATAGGCGACGGAGCCTCCTGCTTGATCTCGTTCATCAAGCTGTCCATCACCATTGCAAACAAGAAAGGCATCCCCCTGGTGAAACTCCTCACTGTCAGGTGAAAAGAAGCGGCTGGCGACTCCACATGTATCAGAGGAAGCATGTGGTAGTCTGCAGCCCTCTCCGGATCGACAGAGGGGGTGGAGCAGCGACTGGGACGGCTTGGAAGAGTGGGGTATTTGGCCGGATACAATTGGGGAGAAAAGGGGGGGGGGGCGATTTGGCCTGCCCGATCCACGGATTAACCGCAGCAGATGCAGATGTACACATAATTTGTCCAAACCAAGCGAAAAATGAGTATTAAATTGGAGTTAATTTCGTTATATCAGACAGACTTCACTTGTAGATTACTCATGGAAAATGAGAACTGCGAGTTTTCCTTTTTGTATCAAGCAGCAAAAAGTTGTAGCATGAGGTGTTTTGAGTTAATTTACCTTCACATTGCATATACTGCGATGTGGCTACTGCGCACGCGCACATCGAAATGACGATGCTGAAACTATATATTGTGCAGCCCTAATTTGTTCCACCACTCGTTACGGGGCAAAGTGATTGAGTACTGCAGCACGTCACCATTCAGCATTGCAAATGAGGTTCATATGTTGGGTTAACCATGAGCAGAGAGGAGACAAGTGCCTCTCCAACAGCCCATAGTTGCCCTTGAGTCGTCAGCTAACCTTGACATGTACCATATCTGGGGATCAGCCCGGCCCCAAGGCTTAAGCTTAGTGCACTGTATGAAGGACTGGGAGAGGGGACTGGGTGCAACGCGGAGCTCTGTCTAAGATCCTCTCAACCTTCTAACCTGGCCAGATGGCTAAGAAACGACCCAGTGTAGCCACAGTTAAACCAGGTTGATGTCACTCATGGCTAGAGTCTGGCTTGCGGGTTGGACGGCGGTATATGTGTACCAATTTAAAGTACTGTATACTTTAAACTTTAATATAATTAGAGTTTGCATACCAACCCGTGTTTTGAAAATGAATGGAGGAATTTGATAGGTAAAATAAACGCATAATTATATAAATGAATAATGGGGTAAAGCTGGAAGTGTGAAAAGAATTACAAAGAACCAAATCGCCCAATTAAAGGTACAATCTGTAATTCAAATGTAAACAAATGAGTCGCCCTGCTGCCAAAATACAGAGCCCAGGACTGGAATCTGCCATCGCTCCCACGTGTATTGTAAGGTCTGTTAATGTGAGGACGAACACCAAATGGAAATAAAGTCTGGGTTTGTAATGTATTCTGATGCTACAAAAGGTTTGTTCACATCGATGATGTCTGTAAAACAAGTCTATATTTCAATTCCCATCAGTTGAGAAAGATGCAAAATGTTTATTTTCAGGGTGCTTTCACACTAGGAACCTGGGCCCGGATCCCAGTACACTTGACCCCAAAGTGTGGTTGTTTGAGTAGTGTGAACACTGCATAACATCCACTTGAAAAGGTGGTCTGGAGTACGGTTCACATGTACTCGGGTACGGTTCGCGTCAGGTGTGAAAACAACTGCACCAAAACATGGAAGTGGATTGCTATCCTACAAAGGCATTTCTCAACGCTGCCCATCTCCTCCCAAATCTGTGTATGCGTACAGCACATGCCGATCTCGTGTGTAGATACGCAAGTGTACTCGGGTCCAGAACAACATTACAACATTACTAATGTGAAAGCTGAGTGGGGGGGGGGTGTCATACCTAATATAGTATTTCATATCTCAATTTATATGGTCAAATAAATCACAGATTGGGCCTTTTAAGTCAGCAACTGGAAATAAAGTTTGAAACTCCATCCATCCATCCATTATCCAAACCGGTTATCCTGCTCTCAGGGTCGCGGGCAGTCACTGGGAGGCAGGCGGGGAGACACCCTGGACAGGCCACCAGGCCATCACAGGCCGGCAATGGAGCAGGTCAAAGTCCCTGTGCCGCTCAGTAGTGGGATCGCGCCTGTGAATAGACGCTGTAGTGCAGCCTGAGCAATACAGTGGGATCCAGTCTCTTAGCCGGGCATGGTGGTGTGCGTCTGTAATCCAAGTCACCGGGACACTGAGGCTGGCGGATCATTTGAGCTCAGGGGCTCTGGGCTGCAGTGGACTGTGCCGATTGGGTGTCGGTATCGATATGGTGCTCTGGGGGGAGCCCGGGACCGTCAGGTCATCTAAGGAGGGGTGCACTGGCCCCGGCTGGCAACGGAGTTTGAAACTCAGATGGGAGCTTTTCTGCTTATGGCTCAATTACAATTCTCTGCAAACATGAAAAACCTGTTAGACACTCATTACCAACCACCGGATAGGCTTTGTATGTAGTGTTGAAACTGGAGATATTTTTGACACATAAATCAAACATGAATATGAACTTGCCTCCATCTGTGTTCTGAACAGTGACAGGATCTTTTTTTGTAAGTGACAGACCTACTGAATGCAACCCGAGTAGATTGTATGTGACTGTGTGTCAAGCCAGTGCATTGTGTGGTGGAATCTGTAGCACTCTTAAAACTAATGACTGTATTTGTTTAAGTAACGTCTCCTGAGTCCCCCGTGAATGGGAAAGAAGCGTTTGTGCAAGTCCTCTTCCCCTCAGATATTTAACCACGTGTTCATTCCAGCCGTTGTCTCATTAGAAATAGTGCAAGTTCTCATGCGTTCGTGCTTCAGGCCTAATTGTGGGTCATTAAATGACGGTGGTATTTTCTGGAAGATTTCAGGGGCCGGGCTCTTTGCATTGATCTAGGTGACTGCAGTAAAGACTACAGATGAGCTGATCCAGGGTATTATGTTGTCCCGTCCTTGAAGAGCCAAGCTAGTTTTGAAAGCTGTCCAGTTGAAGCTTTTATTACAAATCCACCGTATACTGACTGCATGTTTGTTTTGATTTGCTGCAGCATTTCATACTGGTTGCATATCAGCCGAACTTGAGTGACTAACAAGTCTTGGTTGTGTCTCTTGCAGCGCTGCTAACTCGTGCCCTTCCAGTCCGAGGGGCGCCGGCTCTTCAGGTTACAGGATGGGCGGTCGCATGGTCAGCTCAGCAGAGCTGCAGCTGATAAACGACAACTCCCAGTCTGAGAACGACAAAGAAGCCTCCGAAGGGGACAGTCCCAAGGTGAGGGCCAGCTGGACAGATTAGCCTGTATCTATGAATGAATGAATGAATGATTTATTTCCAACATGTTACAAGCAGGATAAAACATACAGATAAGCCACTGCCAATAATCTGAAGTGATCAACAAATCCACACATCAAACTCAGTGAACAAATCTCCGTATACGTCACATTATCTGTTACCTGTTGGAAAAGGAACGGCACGGTGGCACAGTGGTTAGCGCAGTCGCCTCACAGCAAGAAGGTCCTGGGTTCGAACCCCGGGGTGGTCCAACCTTGGGGGTGGTCCCGGGTCGGCCTCTGTGTGGAGTTTGCATGTTCTCCCCGTGTCTGTGTGGGTTTCCTCCGGGTGCTTCGGTTTCCTCCCACAGTCCAAAGACATGTAGGTCAGGTGAATCGGCCGTACTACATTGTCCCTAGGTGTGACTGGGTGTGTGTGTGTGTGTGTGTGTGTGTATATGTCGGCCCTGTGATGGCCTGGCGGCCTGTCCAGGGTGTCTCCCCGCCTGCTACCCAATGACTGCCGGGATAGGCTCCAGCATCCCCACTATGCTGACAGCAGGATAAGCGGTTTGGATAATGGATGGACAATAAAAGCTGTTTTAACTTGTAATCAATGTAGGGATGTGCCAAAGTCAGTTTTTTTCCAAGTCAACTCATTGGAACGTTGTCTGAGCGACCAGTCGATCGGTCAGTCTCATGAGAGCCCTGTTAATTTGGCTCTACTTTAACTGGACATACTTGTTTCAGTCAAGACTTGATTGTTATCTAGACCTAAACACATTCACAATAAAGAAATGCATGTATAGAAATGGGCAGATCATGGGGCGTCCGGGTAGCGTAGCAGTCTATTCCGTTGCCTACCAACATGGGGATCACCAGTTTGAATCCCTGTGTTACCTCCAGCTTGGTTGGGCATCCCTACAGACGCAATTGGCCATGTCTGCGGGTGAGAAGCTGGATGTGGGTATGTGTCCTGGTCACTGCACTAGCGCCTCCTCTGGTCGGTCCGTCGGGGCGCCTGTTCAGGGGGGGGACTGGGGGAATAGCATGATCCTCCCACGCGCTACGTCCCCCTGGTGAAACTCCTCACTGTCAGGTGAAAAGAAGCGGCTGGGGACTCCACATGTATGGGAGGAGGCATGTGGTGGTCTGCAGCCCTCCCCGGATTGGCAGAGGGGGTGGAGCAGCAACCAGGACGGCTCGGAAGAGTGGGGTAAATGGCTGGGTACAAATGGGGAGGAAAAAGGGGGGGGGGATCCAAAAGAAAGAAAGAAAGAAATTGGTAGATCATTAATCAATAATTTACCGGCAGCATGATTTTATTTACACCATAATGCGTCACGGCAAGTAATGTGCCGCTTACTGACAAGCATTTTACGCTCACACAAGAAATATCAACAAAATGACGTGGGACTCATCCTACGTATGTCTGGCTCATCTATGTAATTACTTTGAGATGAAGACATGATTTGAAAGCTGACGTTTTTTTTCTGCCTGGTAGGATGACTCCAAGCCTCCATACTCCTATGCACAGCTGATAGTCCAAGCCATCACCCTGGCTCCAGACAAGCAACTCACCTTAAACGGAATATACACACACATAACAAAGAACTACCCCTACTACAGGACTGCAGACAAGGGCTGGCAGGTAAGTTGGGCCCTGGGGCCTCCAGTTAAGAGCACCCCTTTCAGCAAAACACATGGCCGGCTGTTGCCAAGTAGTCTAGGTAGCATAGCTGTTTGCGGAAATGCCTAAAAACTGCAAATAATCGCAAGAGCAGTTAACTAGAAACTTGGGTCACATGATTTCCCCCCCCCCTCATTTGATACTTACATTCATTCTCTAGTTTTAAATCTGATGCTTTTTCCAAAGCAACTTGCAGTAAGTGCATCAGTAGAATAAGATTAATTTTTTAAACTGCCAGTGACAGGACTGTAGGAGTTCAGTGATTAGGGTCGTGCCCTCAACCATCGCTTAATCCTGTGACCCTAGAATTTTCATGTGACAGGAAAACACTCAGCAAAGAAATGGGAAAAGTAATACGAGGGATAGAATGATTTTTTTTAACTCTTTTTTTGAAGATGAATAACCTCTTTCACTTCCGGTGTGGGAAGATGGTGGCGTGAATTCACGTTCGCAGCGGCCTCACCCAGTACCGGTGTGGGAAGATGGCGGCGCAAACTTATGTTTGTGGCGGCCTCACCCAGTACCGTCCATGCAGTGTCTTTGTCCACGTCTGCATCTAAGTTTGGTGTCTTTGTTTGATGGCTGGGAGAGCTGGCCCTGGATCGGCTGGGAGAGCTTGGTCTGCTGCGTCGTGTGGGCCTCGGGACTACGGCCCTGCTTGGAGCTGCGCCTGAAGAGGAAACACTGAGGGCAGTCTGACAGGAAGCGGGGTGGGCTAAGCTAACTGCTAGCCCATGCAGACCTGCAATTCCGATAACACCGAGGGCGGTCTGGCGGCGGCCTCACCTAGCGTTGACTGTGTTTTTGGTGTTGTCGTGTGGAGTGCAGTGAGGTGTGTCGAAGGGGTCGGGCTGGGAGAGCTGGCGTTGGATCAGCTGGAGGAGCCTGGTCCGCTGTGTCCAGTGGGCCCAGGGACCATGGCCCTGCCTGGAGCTGTGCCCGAGGAGGAAACACCGAGGGTGGTCTGACACGACACGGAAGCAGGACAGGCTAAGCTAACTGCTAGCCCATGCAGAACGGCAGTTCTGACTGTCATCCTGGCGTTTGCTCTCTTGGACAGTGACTTTTTTTTTTTTTTTTTATATATGTTGGATGTATGTGTTTTTGTAGTTCGGATATGTGTTTTTGTCTTTATTGCACTGCGGTGGGCTGGGGAACCATGTTTCATTTCATTTCATGTGTGCAGGAGCATGGAGTGAAAGGAAAATGTTTCCGATTCTGATTCCTATTTGCAAAACACATCAACTATACATGTATATATTTCATTCTATTGATATTTCAGTTGTCAGTATTTTGCTGCAAGACTGGCCACAAAATGAAACCCATTTCGTTTTTTGCAGAACTCAATCCGTCACAATCTGTCTTTAAACCGCTACTTCATCAAAGTGGCCAGGTCGCAGGAGGAACCCGGAAAAGGTTCCTTCTGGAGGATAGACCCCTCCTCAGAAAGCAAGCTCATTGAGCAGGCCTTCAGGAAACGAAGGCCCCGGGGTGTGCCCTGCTTCAGGACCCCCCACGGACCCCTCTCCTCCAGGTCTGTTTGTTTGGTTTTTATCTGTTGTGTGTTTTGAACTAACTGGTACTCTACTGCAGAGGACTGAGCAAAAGAAATTTGAAAGCCTTTTTTTTCCCTTCTCTTATCAAGAATGATTCCTGTGTAGGTGTCAGTACCAGGAGCAGATAGGACAAGATAATTAAATGTCATCTGAAGTTCTTCAATTCAGCACCCAAAACAGTTTGAAAATGAAAGAAGACGTTAGATGGCAGTGCCTCCCTGTTAAACAGCTTGTCACGATCAACATCTCAGTTTTAAGGCTAGTTTGCGGTCTGACTCCAGGTTTGACCCCTGTTGTGTCTGCAGTTTCAGGATGCGTTGAGTGCTGGGTTTGGCCTGGATTGGCTTAGTTACTGGATGTCTACCAGGATCACTGGCAGCTCCTTCCAAAAAAGATTAAATGCACCTTCTCTGAAACTGATTATTAATATTCATTACTTGTTGGCCTAGCATTAACAGTTTTTCTTTTCAGAAGTACATGTTTGTCTGAAAGATAACATCATAGTTCACGCTCATGCTCACTCTTGTGAGATTTAGAAGCTGAATGAAAAGTCATCTGGCCAGGATTTGTCTATAGTGAAATAAGCAACTTTATAAATTTGGGTGGCGCAGTGGTTAGCGCGATCACCTCACAGCGAGAAGGTCCCCGGGGTAGTCCAACCTTGGGGGTCATCCCGGGTCGTCCGCGCCTTCTGCCCAATGACTGCTGGGATAGGCTCCAGCATCCCCATGACCCTGAGAGCAGGATAAGCGGTTTGGATAATGGATGAATGAATGAATGAAAAAAATGTCAATTGGCATAAATATTATTGTATTCTTAATGGTATTTGCCATGTCTGAACAGATTGTTCTTTTGCCTGACCGTAAATTGTACAAGAGTACAAAGAAAGGGGTTTACGTTTAATTTTTCCACAATTGAAATGTGAACTAAGTTGGGTTTCCGTGAACTGTATCAGCAGTATACATAACCGTATCATAAATCAGATGGACACCATAGTCCGACGCTTATATGATGATACTGTCTAGGATTCTTTTTTTTCCAGAAGCTGTATCCATTTGATCTTAGACCTTTTAACATGTTGTATTTCTCCATACGTAGGAGTGCACCAGCGTCTCCCAATCATTCTGGGGTGCTCTCGGCCCACTCCAGTGGTGTACAGACCCCTGACAGTCTATCACGAGAAGGCTCCCCTGTTCCCTTGGAGCTAGAGGTGGCCCCTGCCCCAGCACCGCCCTCTGCCACGGTGGTCCAGCCCAAACTGGCCGTGATCCAGGAAGCACGTTTTGCACAGAATACACCAGGTGAGAGGCAATGCGCAGCACAGTCTACAGCAAGTGATGCTCAGTCGTGTGCCATGGAGGGCTGCGTGTATGTGGGGTTTCTTTCCCACCAAGAACTACACCAGGCTGAGGTGGACTTCACTGACTAAAACACATTAAACCAGATAAGGGAGGACTACAGGGTAAAATTAGCTGGTGTGGTGTTGGGTTGGAAAGTAAACCTACATGCCACATGGTTGAATATCACCAGTTTGCCAAAATTGCAGTGATATGAATATATATTGATGAATTTCAGTTTTATTTTCAGAATTTTATCCCTGCACTTTTTCACTGTTGTCTCCCTGTTTGATTGTTGGGTGTTCTTCAGTTGCTTTTTTAAAGATGAGAACCCCACAAATAATCATTAAGTCTTGTTACAACGCCAGCAAATGTGTAAATCTCTTCCAGACACGCCTGTCAACAACCAGCCTGTACTCATAGCAGTCCAGCGGCAGTTACCTCAAACCATTAAGCCCGTGACCTACACCATGGCCTCACCAGTAACCACCAGCACCTCTCAGACAGCCGTCCAGGCACTCCACGTGCTGCAGCAGATACCTGCAGCTTCCCTGGGCACTGCGGTCATCACCCAGCCAGCCCCCATCGCCCCAAAGAGTGAGCTGCAGGAGAATGGAGAGCACACAGAGGTCAAAGGTGAGGAAAGGGGGTGGGGGCAAATCAAAGGTGCCAAAAGCTGCTTTGCTATGTAGCATAGTGCGCATCTTGAAACCCTCTTTTTGTCTGTTGGATACAATCCGTGATATATCCCAAATTCATTGGCTTCTATTGAGTTGTTTTACCTACCAATCTACTACTACCTTCGGCTGCTTCTGTTAGGGTCGCCACAGCGGCTCATCCGTTTCCAGGTGGTTGACTAGACAAGCTTACCGGTCATAGGCATTTACCAGCATTATGATAACATCATTGTTCTGCTCTCTCCATCTTTTTGTCCATTCTCATTCTCTTGGTGTTTTCTCTATTTCTGTTGATTCAGTGAAAGTTGAGCCTGTTCCAACCATCACCCACGCCTCTATAGGTGGCCCCAATCGCATCATCCAGACCACCCAATCAGTCCAACCCCTGCAGACTGTTACTATAGTGCAGCAGGCCCCTCTGGGCCACCACCAGCTGCCCATTAAGACCATCACACAGAATGGTACCCACAGCATCACCACTGCCGTCCAGGGGCAGGTCAACTCAGGTGAGACGACGATTCCTAGAACTTTTTCTATTTCTAAAAAAAAATTTTTTATTCAAGGCGCTTTTTTCTTCTATACAATTTTTTTTTTCCCATTATATAAAGACACCAAAGAAAACATAAAAACATCTGGATTGCACTGTTTCCACGAAGCCTATATATTTCTGTGACATATTCAGTCGTCGTCATGTAAACATCATCCATTTCTCTGGACATTGTTCCTCTCGAGTTCTTACCTGTTTCAGGATGTTTAATGTTGTGATGAATAGACCAACATACGGGATTTATTTCAGCCTTGGGGATCTTTAGCCGATGCACATATATGTTGTGGTATCGCTTTAAGACCGTACCAACCTGCATTTCTTGTTTGAGTTAGGTTTGTTCAAATAACGTGTTAGGATAGAAAATAAGATATATAAATAATTTCCCAAGTTCTTTGTTCATGAACATTCTTGTGGTTTGAAACTATGAATCTCCCTGTATTCTGTTCTCTCACCTGTTCAGTAACGGCTGTTGCAAGCCCGCTCCACCTGTTGGCGGCCCATGCCTCCGCCTCCGCCTCCCTCCCCACCAAACGGCAGAACGGGGACCAGACGGTGGCCGATCAGCCCGAAACCAAGCGCCTGAAGTTGGAGGACGAGGAGGTACCCGTCCCGACCCCAACCACCGCAAACTCTGACCCGTCAGCAGCTCAAGACCAAGTCAGCCAAACCAACTAGTCTTACACGTCCTCACATACACCTCTATAGGTTGTTCTCTAATTTTTACGTTGTTTTTCCTCATTCTTCTACATCATTTCATTTTTTTTTTTTTTTTTTTTTGTCCTCTACTTCCATCAACCTCCCAAGGTGCCAAATGGAAAGATTTTTTTTCCCTTTCCCAGTTTGGGTTCTCTTAAGCATTGGAAGAATAAAAAATAAGACCACCCCTTTAAAAGACTGAAAAAGGAAGTGGGCTGAAAGTGGAATTTAATTTAAAGAAATAAAAGGAAATAAAGTAGAAATGGGACAAGGAAAAAAAAAACTTGGAATAATTGAAAGGTGTCCCCCTGTGTGACAATGCCACTGAAATGAGAGCGTGACGAAACCCAAGACCACAGGAAGCCTTAACAGCAGTTAACCCTAGAAGGGAGGGGGGGGGCACGTCAGCCCGGGCTGGACGCCACCTTTCTGTCTCATCTACCTCAGTGCAGATCGGGGGCTGGGGCAGCCACTGGACCGGCTCACACCGGACCCCTCGCAGGGGGTGCTCAGCTCTGGAGGAAGCGACCAACTAGCTGTGCGACACGCATTTCGGGCGCGGGAGCACGACGCGGTCAATGTCGAGTCCATTCAGAAAGGGATCAAAACACTCGGAGCCAATATTCCTGAAACCTTTGGCAGCTAGCCTTTCATAATAACTGACCTTCCCTTTTATTGCAGCTCTACATAGACATGCAGTATTTTGTTGTTAATAACACGGAGCATAGGATTTGTTTTTCTGACGTATTTTCACTTATCTAGATGATAATTTAATTCAGAGGAAGACTACACAACGGTGAGGTCAGTGATATTTCAGATGATGCGAGATAAATTTAGAAATCTCATTTTCTTTTTATGTGGACTTCCTTCCTGACACAATGTAGTCTCTTAACGATACTCTTAAAACGGAGTACTTTATATTTTCCCTGTCCAATCCGTGTTCTGTCATAACTGTATGGAATCACTTAGTTATACCTACATATTTTACTACTTGCACAGATAACCGATGATATAAACATATGAATTTCCATGTGGTAGTTCCAGGCGTCTCTTTGAACCTTGCATGTACCAGACGAGAGAGCAGAACCTGAGTTAACTGTAAATTGAGGAAAAGACCTGCTTTATCCAAACAAGACCTGCACTTGTTTCAATGTTTGTGTTTCTCATCCTCCTTTATTTACTGTTGTTGTTGTTTTGTTTGTTTTCGTTCCCCCCCCCCTCCCCTTTTTCCTTGTTTCCCTCGGCTGTGTTAAGCTAGTGGTGTTGGCAGACCTTTCTTTGCTTGACTATTTTACTCTTGTGCCGGCGACCTGACAAGTCTGTTTTCAGATTGTACACCTTCCATCGGATAGAAAAGAAAAATACTGATTGATGTTTGTTCTGCTTAAGTGGAGAAATGCTTTTTTTAATAAATTAATTTAAAACCTTTCTTTCTGTCAGCCTGTCTATGCAGTGTATGGAATACTGTAATGTGTAGTTACACGGTTGTCCACTAGGGGGCAGAAGAGGAACGTTAATGCTGTGATTTGTTTAGGGAAACAAGATTAATTAACTTTCTCAAACACATTACTGTGACCAGATTATGTCATTTTTAATATTAATTTCCTCACACACTTTTTCACCGTAATCAGCACAGCAGTTAATGAAGCTTAAAGATATAGTTTGAAGTATTTACTGTGTATTAATTAAGACTACATGTTTAACGTTGGGTATTTTCAGACCCTTACCTGCTTCTCCATGCTGCTGTTTTAGCCACTGGTTTGCTCTACGTACACACGGCATTTGTGACGTTTCCCTGTACTGCTTTGTTTTGCTATCCTCAAAGTAAGACGAGACGAGTCTTAACACCGTACAAATACTCGAGTCTTTACACGGTACAAATACTCGAGCCTTTACACGGTACAAATACTCGAGCCTTTACACAGTACAAATACTCGAGCCTTTACACGGTACAAATACTCGAGTCTTTACACCGTACAAATACTCGAGCCTTTACACAGTACAAATACTCGAGCCTTTACACCGTACAAATACTCGAGCCTTTACGCAGTACAAATACTCGAGCCTTTACACCGTACAAATACTCGAGCCTTTACACCGTACAAATACTCGAGCCTTTACACAGTACAAATACTCGAGCCTTTACACCGTACAAATACTCGAGCCTTTACACCGTACAAATACTCGAGCCTTTACACGGTACAAATACTCGAGCCTTTACACGGTACAAATACTCGAGCCTTTACACGGTACAAATACTCGAGCCTTTACACGGTAAAAATACTCGAGCCTTTACACCGTACAAATACTCGAGCCTTTACACCGTACAAATACTCGAGCCTTTACACCGTACAAATACTCGAGCCTTTACAACGTACAAATACCCGAGCCTTTACACGGTACAAATACTCGAGCCTTTACACGGTACAAATACTCCAGCCTTTACACGGTACAAATACTCCAGCCTTTACACGGTACAAATACCCGAGCCTTTACACGGTACAAATACTCGAGCCTTTACACCGTACAAATACCCGAGCCTTTACACGGTACAAATACTCGAGCCTTTACACGGTACAAATACTCGAGCCTTTACACCGTACAAATACTCGAGCCTTTACACGGTACAAATGCCCGAGCCTTTACACGGTACAAATACTCGAGCCTTTACACCGTACAAATACTCGAGCCTTTACACGGTACAAATACTCGAGCCTTTACACGGTACAAATACTCGAGCCTTTACACCGTACAAATACTCGAGCCTTTACACGGTACAAATACTCGAGCCTTTACACCGTACAAATACTCGAGCCTTTACACCGTACAAATACCCGAGCCTTTACACGGTACAAATACTCGAGCCTTTACACCGTACAAATACTCGAGCCTTTACACCGTACAAATACTCGAGCCTTTACACGGTACAAATGCCCGAGCCTTTACACGGTACAAATACTCGAGCCTTTACACGGTACAAATACTCGAGCCTTTACACCGTACAAATACTCGAGCCTTTACACCGTACAAATACTCGAGCCTTTACACCGTACAAATACTCGAGCCTTTACACCGTACAAATACTCGAGCCTTTACACGGTACAAATGCCCGAGCCTTTACACGGTACAAATACTCGAGCCTTTACACCGTACAAATACTCGAGCCTTTACACGGTACAAATACCCGAGCCTTTACACGGTACAAATACCCGAGCCTTTACACCGTACAAATACCCGGGCCTTTACACGGTACAAATACTCGAGCCTTTACACGGTACAAATACTCGAGCCTTTACACGGTACAAATGCCCGAGCCTTTACACGGTACAAATACTTGAGCCTTTACACGGTACAGATACTCGAGCCTTTACACGGTACAAATACTCGAGCCTTTACACGGTACAAATACTCGAGGCTACGCAGAGTAAGAATGCCGGAGGCTAACAGAAATACATTCCTCCGACACGTGAGCGTGTGAACGACAGTTAACGGCCTCCTCAGTCTGTCAGCTGAGCCTCGGGGTCCCACCTCGCCTTGAGCAGGGGTCAAAGGGTAAGAACACATACAGTCAGAACGAAATAAGCTATACGTCCGACTGGCTGCCTGACCTCAGTCGACCTGCGCTCTCGCTCACTTTCGACTAACCCAGAGGAAAGTTTCTCGTTTTGGAGGAGGAGGAGGAGGATATTCCAGGAACTCTTAGGCTTGTTAAAATAAGGTTTCTTACATAACCCCACCCCTGACGGTGTTAAGTAATGAAAGGCGGGGTAATGATTGTCACCAGTCACAACCTCAGGCCACGGCACTGACCGACGGACGAGACTGATGCTGTTCCCAGCTTCCTCCTTTTTTTCCTGAAAGTTTTTTCTGTGGACTTTTTCCTCGTCCTGAGTCGAGCGTGTAAGGATGGCGGATGTCATCTGTTGGCTTTACGCTCACAGTGTTGGTAATGTACGGCCCCGCCAGCCTGTAAATGGGGCTGTGCAAGCAAACCTGAAAGCCCTCATCACACAGGTACACACACATCTAACACACTGCCGACTACTGTGAATATGTCGGACCGGAACCACAGCGGTGTGTCATGCACAAGTGATAACCATCCGCTGGCTGACTGACTGACTGACTGACTGACTGACTGACGGACGGGGTGCAGGCTAGCGAACAAGAGGACAGCTGGTCAGCAACGGCATTTAAAACACAAGGAGTTAAAGACAAGGGGAGAAAGAGAGAGGAAAGACTGGCAGCGATCATCACGGCTCCATTGCCTCCACCGCTGGCTGTGTAGGTGGTGTTTCCATAGAAACCAGCAGCTTGGTGCAACACTCTGCTGTTGCAACTGGAAGCTTTGCAGCGACAGGCTGGATGGATGAGGAGTGTGCAGTCTGCAGCTCCAAGTACTATATATCAACTCCACGTGATGCATTCTCGTGAATATCGCTCATTGAATTATCGCATCTTCCTTTGCTACAGAAGCGTTGGACCCCCCACCCCCACCCCCACCCCCACCCAAACAAAGATCTGCATCACTGCCAGAACAGCTTATCTGATGGCTCACAGTGGAACTAATGCAAAGCTCGACTGACTCATGACTGATTAAAGGGAAAGAGACATGCTTGTAATTAGCTTATCTCTCGGGTCATGAGGTTGCCTACTATTTGTATTCTGGGAGCCTCTACTATTCCAGGGCATTAACCCTGTGACAGTGCCGGTCCTTTGTTTTATTCTCGGCCCCCGGTTTTCTGATAAGGTCTGCACTGTGATCTCCTTATTTTGAACGGTGGCTTTGTTTTGACGGCCCCGTTTAGCGCCGCCGTCTCCGTCGTGAAGGTCACAGCAATGGGGCTTTACTTTTGTTTTCTGAAGGAGGAGGTGAGAGGTCAAAACCACACAGCTCCAACTGGAGGACAGTTGTCCTTTCTGACATACAGCCACGTCCTGGTGAAACAGGGTCGAGATTTAGGCAAAATCCTGGTTGCCAAAGAAAAAGAAAAACAAATCCTTGCATGGATTTCCTCTTGTGATGTTGCTATTTTGGCAACTAAAGTCAAATCATGTAACCATTGCAGTCCGTGTTTTGTAATAACGCTGCCTCGACAATAACCCTTTGTACCAGCACCATGTGATGCTTTTGGTATCTACTCCCAAAAAGTCTTCAGAATATGTATTTTACCAGAGACACTTAAGGCCGGCTCAAGTCAAGAGCCACTACAGAACAGTGCTTTGCAGTGTTCTGTATTGTTTATACACGCACGCACGCACACACACACACACACACACACATATATCCACTTCTTTGATTTGTACGAATAAAGTGGTCCATAGGGCCACCTTTCGTGTGTTTATGGCTGCAATACACCAATATACCAAACGATGGCAGTGCAGAGCAATATAAGTTAACTTGTGCATACACACATACAGTGCGTATACTATGTACACACACACACACACACACACACACACACACCATTTAGTATGCTGCACTGGAGTGCTGGTGTGAGTTCACGCAGCCCAGAAGAGGACAGAACCTGGAGACTGAATGTAAAACAGATCCGCTGTGATGCCCCGGCCTCTCGGTTATCATTCGGTTCAGCAGCAGCAGCCATTTCCACGAAGGCCAGGAGGGAGAAGAGGAGAGGGAGGGGAGGGAGACGGAAAGAGAGAGCGGGAGAGATGGGAGAGTGTGTGTGTGGGGGGTGGGGTGAGGCAGAATGGAAAGGTGGGCGTGCTGAGCCGTGTGAGGGGTGCGGGGACGAGACCTGCCGCCTGGCTCTTTATGGGGATCAGCAGCAGCGACGAGTGCAGCCGCGGATAACAGAGATGCTCTACAACTGCCGTGAGCTCGTTCCCAGAAGCCCTGCGTTGGTGTTCCCAGCATGTCCCCGTCTGAAACAGCCGTCTGTCTTCCCCGTCACCAGGTGTTTCTCTAAGAGCCCCTAGTGTGCGTGCACATCCTACATTTCCGTGAATGCGACGGCAGAGATGGCTGATCCAGACAGTTCCCTGATTCTCGTCGCGGTGACATCCTCTCCATCTCCTCCCCCCTCTCTCCCACAGTGGGGCTGTTTCCGTCTCAGGTTGGCCCTGCCGTGGCGTGAGTTCATACATGTTGCCTTCTGCTTATTGCTTCAGGCTTGGAGGTCCAAAGTTGACCCGTACCTCCTTTGGGTCGTGGAATGGGCTGAGAAACAAACAACAAACAGCATCTCACTCTCTCTCTCTCTCTGGGTCAAACATTCAGGAGCTTGTGAGGGAGTGTGTGAGAGGAGGCACTCGTGTTTTATGAAGCGCGCTTTTGTTGGGCTGCGTATCACATTTGCCTGAATGCAGGAAGCTTTCTGTTTACCAAACTCATCGAAATCCACAATGAAAAGCAGTGTGTCCCAGCTGGACGTGGACAGCCGAGTCTGGGTCTACCTCCTGGTTTGTATTAGGTGGTCCATGAGCACCTGACATCAGCGCTACATGAATAATGAGCGAATGGGAATCCGTTTATTGGCCAAGTGCATTTGCGTGTACACAGAACATGACTTGGTGGGCCGCTCGCTGAGTGTAAACAAAAACAAGGGAAATGAGGACTGTGAGGGGGGTCCTGAGGGGAGACCCCACATCTGCTGCCTCTTATTGTGCAAGAACTCTTTAAGTTTTTTGCACAAAGTAATTCATTTACCCTTCACACTATGGTGTGACGTGTGCATGCATGTATGTATTCGTGTGTGTGCATGTGTACGTATATCTCATAATTGTGTTATCCTCTTTCAGTGTTGTATTGCGTAAACACAACATCATGTCACGTTGTGCGTCTTGGGAGAGAGAGCCTCCTCTGTCGCTCTCCCCGAGCTTTCTTCCTGTTTATCCTCCCTGTTGAAGGGGTTTTAGGGGAGTTCTTCCTCGCCCGATGAGAGGGTCTAAGGACAGCATGTTGTGTTGCTGTAAAGCCTCCTGAGACACATTTGGGATATTGGGCTACACAAATAAAACTGACTTGACTTGACTAGAGGAAGGATGTTCATGCCGCATCTCAGCATTGTATACGTGCTGGCTCCGATCAGTCATTAAACACACACCGCCAAAACTAAGGACCTCTTCTGTGGGGACAAGGGGCCCTGAGGCCTTCAAAACAGCGCTGTCTGTTTGCTTATCTCCACTTTGGCAGCCGCTCTTTGGTCAACCTCAGTCAAGCTTGACTGTCGAGGCCCTGGATGTGTTGATTGCGTCGATTCAGCCTCTTGAACACAAGCTGAACGGGTAACGCTGTTTAATGGACGTCGTAGGAATGTGCCAAAGTGCAGAGAAAAAGCTCTCCGACCTTCCTTGAGTTCGCATTTGGGTGGAAGTACATCAGGGAGTCCAACGCCCTTCTTTTCTAGCGCCCTACCTTTTCTATTCTGGGTGTGGCCTTTGTCAGTCCCATTCTGCCCTGTGAAAACTACTTTTATCCCGTGATAGTAAAAATTAAGAGTGTCCTAAATAGAGAATTGCCTATCTGGGTTAGTGGACGAAAACAGACCCACTGCTCTGTATAGCTGCTGCAGATGTGGATCAGGTGGTGGTGTGTACAGCTGCTGCAGATGTGGATCAGGTGGTGGTGTGTACAGCTGCTGCAGATGTGGATCAGGTGGTGGTGTGTACAGCTGCTGCAGACGTGGATCAAGTGGTGGTGTGTACAGCTGCTGCAGACGTGGATCAGGTGGTGGTGTGTACAGCTGCTGCAGACGTGGATCAAGTGGTGGTGTGTACAGCTGCTGCAGATGTGGATCAAGTGGTGGTGTGTATAGCTGCTGCAGATGTGGATCAAGTGGTGGTTTGTACAGCTGCTGCAGATGTGGATCAGGTGGTGGTGTGTATAGCTGCTGCAGATGTGGATCAAGTGGTGGTTTGTACAGCTGCTGCAGATGTGGATCAGGTGGTGGTGTGTACAGCTGCTGCAGATGTGGATCAGGTGGTGGTGTGCACAGCTGCTGCAGATGTGGATCAAGTGGTGGTGTGTACAGCTGCTGCAGATGTGGATCAGGTGGTGGTGTGTACAGCTGCTGCAGATGTGATTCAGGTGGTGGTGTGCCGTTACATAAAACCAGCGCCACACGATCACGTTCAAAGTGACGCTGAATGTAAAAGCATCTCTTTGCTGTCAGGCGTCATGCTTCAGGGACCGAACCAATGCAACAATACCTGCAACTGGGTCAGTATTCCAATTGATACCTCGCCGAGACGGCTCGTTTCAAGGCCGGCTCAGTATCTA
>NC_079220.1:57343037-57445537 GCF_029633865.1 Lampris incognitus
GATGGCACACGTGGACATAAACACGTTGCAGTCGGCGTGTGTGTGTGTGTGTGTGTGTCTGTGTCTGTGTCTGTGTCACAGTGTGTGTGTGTGTACATACACACAGGGTGTTGTGATGCGTCTAGTGCAGCAGTGTGTAGTTGGAGGGAAGGTGCACGTGTTCTTCCAACCCGCTTGTGTCCTTCCTGCCCTTAGCTTGCTGCCGCTGGCTAGCCTTTGTGGCGAATAGGGAAGCATCCTAGCGTGTAAGCCTTCCCTTGCCAGCACATAGCCTCTCCTTCACCAAGACTCCTGCCAGGCCTCCCCGTGGCCACACGTGGTAACTGGGGTCTTGCGGCCCCAGGCTAACTGGGCAGGGGATCTCAGCAGTGGGCCCCAGAGATATGGTGTGCAGGCCCACCCTGGTGGACACGCCCTGGCACCTATCAACCACTGCCCCGCTGCCTTGTGGGTGAGTCTGGAAGACATAAGGCTAAGGGACCTCACCCCAACAGAAAAGCAAGCTGTGGCGGCACGCTTTGAGGCGGTTTCCGAAAAACTGGATTTCCGGCAGCCCCCTGCAGTTGTGTGGAGGTGCCGGTCGTCTAGGGATCCCCCTTGCCATTGGAACCGTCTCCTCTACAATCAAGTCATGTGGCGTTGGGAGAAGCGCACCCCCCATGCCACTTTAAAAACCATCTCTGCGCAGGTATCTTCTGCTATCTGAGTCCTCAAAGGACCCACAAATAGAAGAAGATGGTCATCATCTACGATGGACAACCAGCAAGCAAGTGTTAAAGAGGCACAAAGCTAAGAATCTATGCACTTGTTCTGCTTTTTGCCTTTCTAGGGGCATCTTTTCTTCTTCAGGTACACGGCTATCGTGGTGTATCATGGGTGACTGTCCTGCAGCGTATGGGTTATGGTCAATCACGTGGCTTTTTCATTGACAACGAGCAGCTCCGCCATGTTGGAGGACAGCTACACCTTAGCAACCACTGTTCACACTCAACTTCTCATTGTCCAGCTGTGTTTAAAAGAACAACATTTTAAGCGAAAATCGGGCAAACATACGGAAATAAAACCTCGCAGTTGTGGTCCACTCTTGGAAAAACAGTTCGCAAAGTACATTTGACAAAGTTCTGGCCTAATGGCGTAAAGGATCAGATTCAGTTTGAGGGTTTTTGGCTGTTAGGCCAATCTCATGCAATTATTCTGTGATGGCGTCGATCAAGAATTATGTACAAGCTTTAGGAGAGATATATGGAAAAACTCGCACTTATCGACATGTCAGACCGATATGTTAACAAATTCACAAAACAAAAGCCGTTTCTGTCCCAAATCATGTAATTTTAAGATTTAGCTTATAAGTGCCGATGATGATTGACACAGTTGAAAAATGTCTAATAAAATTTAAATGTTGTCTTTATTGGGCGGCACGGTTAACGGGGTTGCCCCACAGCAAGAAGATCCTGGGTGCAAGCAGCGGGGTGGTCCAACCTTGGAGGTCGTCCCGGGTCGTCCTCTGTGTGGAGTTTGCATGTTCTCCTCGTGTCTGCGTGGGTTTCCTCCGGATGCTCCGGTTTCCCCCCACAGTCCAAAGACATCTAAGTCAGGTGAATCAGCCAAACTAAACTTGTCCCTAGGTATGGGTGTGTGTGTGTGTGTGTGTGTGTGTGTGTGTGTGTGTGTGTGTGTGTGTGTGTGTGTGTGCGTGTGTGTGTGTGTCAGCCCTGTGATGGCCTGGCGGCCTGTCCAGGGTGTCTCCCCACCTGCCGCCCACTGACTGCTGGGATAGACTCCAGCATCCCTGCGACCCTGAGAGCAGGATAAGCGGTTCAGATAATGGATGGATGGATGTTGTCTGTATTTGCAAATGCTTTTGTTTCTTAAAGTATATTATAACAGTTTTATACAATGAATAATATATAACTATATTATATAAGGTTCTGTGTTTGAGCCCCAGGGTAGTCCAAACTTGAGGGTCGTCCAGGGTCGTCCTCTGTATGGAGTTTGCATGTTCTCCCTGTGTCTGCGTGGGTTTCGTCCGGGGGCACCGGTTTCCTCCCACAGTCCAAAGACATGTAGTTCAGGTGATCGGCCGTACTAGATTATCCCTAGGTGTGTGTGTGTGTGTGTGTGTGTGTGTGTGTGTGTGTGTGTGTGTGTGTGTCAGCCAGCCCTGTGATGGCCTGGCGGCCTGTCCAGGGTGACTCCCCGCCTGCCGCCCAATGACTGCTGGGATAGGCTCCAGCATCCCCGCGACCCTGAGAGCAGGATAAGCGGTTTGGGTAATGGTAATGGATGGATGGGTAATATGTAACTTGAAAGTTGTATCAGTCTGAAGGAACTACTGAGTCACACACATTTGTCAGTGCACAAGAAACCAAGGCAATTTTATCTGCTGTTGTCATACCAGCACGATCCTTATTGCTGAGGTAGTCTGTTGGTAAAATTCCTTGTAAAATTGTAAATTTTCTCCATACTAGGCCAATGACACGCTCCACATTGAAGCGGACAGATGCAATTTACATTGTTGCCTCAATTTCTAAAGGAAAAAGTAGCTTTTTCCCTTTTGTAAAAACAGGTGTGTTAACTTCTGCATGATACTAATTTTTAATCTGTAAGATCTTCCCGACTTATCCTCGATATCCATTTTCTTCTTTCCTCTGACAGCCTTCAAGTTTCTTCTCCTTGATGGCTGATTATCTTTGGAAAATGAAAGTAGGACTTGTTCCGCTCTCTGTCAGCTCGAGTGGAACAACCAAAAACAGCGCAGAAATGAACCATTCTAAAATATGGAACCACAATAGCTATTCTGCATGAATCAAACCTTGAAACAAATTCTGTCCACTCTGACTGTTTAGAAAACGTTTAGCATTGCACAGTGAGAGCAACACAGTATCCTATGGATTGGAGCCGTTGTCCTTCAACATGGCGGATGTGTTGCCGTCACGTGATATGTGACGTAAATACGAGAATAACCTATTGAGTATTGCGGAATCGCTGTATCATGATACTGTCGTTACTGTGGGCAACATATCGTGATAATATTGTATCGTGAGTTACTCTGTGATTCTCACCCCAAGTTGAAAGTAAACAAGACGTCAATCACATTTCACAAATCAGCAAACCATTCACTGCTGATCTCAGCACAGAGAGCTGAGGAACACTGGATGAACCAAGAATAATTCCATTGATTCATTCTGCCGCCATGTTTGTTTAACAGACATCATGAGGGGGGTTAGATGCAGAGGTGCCATGGACGCTAATGTGAAAACACTGCTTTAAAAATACAATTTCAAGAGTAGGATTAATCAGTCACAGCTGGAAATCACCTCAGTAGCTATCATAAATCATGAGCTATGTTTTCTTACCGTTATTTTATTGCTTTAGAATGAATGAATGTCATTCGCCTACATTCATTTTCTATCATGAAAACCACGACGTTTAAACATATCAAGTCCCCCCCCCCCCTTTCTCTTCAATTGTATCTGGCCAATTACTCCACTCTTCTGAGCCGTCCCAGTCGCTGCTCCAACCCCTCTGTCGATCCGGGGAGGGCTGCAGACTACCACATGCCTCATCTGATACATGTGGAGTCGCCAGACGCTTCTTTTCACCTGACAGTGAGGAGTTTCTCCAGGGGGACGTAGCACGTGGGAGGATCACGTTATCCTCCCGTTCCCCTTCCCCTGTGAACAGACCGCACAAGAACTTCCGGTCAGACCGAGCAGAGGAGGCACTAGTGTAGCCAGAACACATACCCACATCTGGCTTCCCCCCGTAGACACAACCAATTGTGCCTGTAGGGACGCCCGACCAAGCCGGAGGTAACACAGGGATTCGAACTGGCGATCCCCATGTTGGTAGGCAACGGAATAGACCGCTACGCTACCCGGACACCCCCATCTGAAGTCTTTTTAATAAGGGCCTCTTCTCCCGGCAGACAAACAAAGGGGGTGGTTTGTCGCCAAGTCCAAGCGCTGGAGAAGGGGAGATATGCCAGGCGGAGATCTGAACTCTGCTGAGTGCACCCTTCTAGTTGTTTTTGTGTTTGTGCCATGTGGTATACGAGTGCAATCTGGTTGCTGAGTGACATCAAGGAAGATGTGGTGGTGATGCTGCAATAGCTGCTGTAGTGCACAGCAGTGTGTATTGTGGTTGTTGAAGATCAGTTGTCTTGTTGGTGTTGATCCGGTAGTGCATATACTGCGTGATAGTGTATTTTGTATGTGGATATGTTGGCTGTAAAGGGCATCAATATGAAAATTGTGTGTGTGTGTGTGTTTGTGTGTGTGTGTGTGAGTGAGGGGGGCAGTTTGTTACTGAAGGCCTTGACTGAAACCCTACGGTAGGCTACTGTGTGTGTGTGTATGTATATATATGTATGTACTATGTATGTATATGAAAATATGTATATATATGTGTGTGTATGTATATGTGTATATATATGTATACGTATGTATATGTGTATATATACGTATACGTATGTATGTGTGTGTATATATATGTATATGTATATATACATGTATGTGTATATAGTATATATATAAATCTCTCTCTCACCCTTTTTTGGGTGGTGTGTGTCGTCCCCAAGCTCGGCTCCTCTACCAGAGGCCTGAGAGTTTGAGGGTTCTGCACAGTATCTTAGCTGTCCCTAGGACCGCACTCTTCTGGACAGAGACCTCAGATGTTCCTGGAATCTGCTGGAGCCACTCTCCCAGTTTGGAGGTCACAGTCCCTAGTGCTCCTATTGCCACTGGGACTACTGTGGATTTCATCTTCCACATCCGATCTAGTTCTTCCCTTAGCCCTTGGTGTTTCTCTAGCTTCTCGTGCTCTTTCTTTCTGATGTTGCCGTCTCTCGGGATTGCTACATCGATCACTACTGCTGTCTTCTGTTCCTTGTCGGCCACCACAATGTCTGGTTGGTTAGCCATCACCTGCTTGTCAGTCTGGGACTTCAAGTCCCACAGGATCCTAGCTCTGCCATTCTCAACCACCTTTGGCAGTGTCTCCCATTTGGACTTGGGGACTTGGAGTCTGTATTCAGTACAGATGTTCCTGTATGCTTTCCGAGCTAGCTTTTTACATCCTGCTACTAAGTGCTGGACTGTCTCAGGGGTGTCTTTGCACAGCCTGCATAGATAGATGCTTTGGGGGAGAGAGAAAGAAATGCATCGGCTTACATCATATGAGAGGTGCTTATTGCCAGAGATGTCAGTTTTCTTCATAATTCTCTCCACGTATTGCAACCACTGTAATCTCCCCCAAAAATAATTCTTGCTTAAATGCTAATGTTGTCTTTGCAAACCAAACAAACAAGGATGAACCCTTTGACATACCATCAACCACACACTATGAACAACAAAATAATGTACTTAAAGAACAATATACCATTAAATAATGTGTCTATCAGTTAAGTACCAAATAATGTACTTAACATATACAAAGCTATGGTGTGACAGTCACAAACTAATGTGTGTATGTGTGAATTTAATCTGGTCAGTTTTGTAAAACAAAAAAAAAAACTGTTGATGGCTTGTTGATGCCTAATTAATTTTGTGTTGTGAGAGTGGCTGTCATAATGACCTGAGGCTTCAGCCTGCCCATTTGCAGTCACTGATGTATAGTTTTCTAACTGTGTGTGTATCTTTTTTTATCTGTGAGTTTATCAAGGGTGACCCTGCTTTCCATCATCTCTGCTAATGTGCTGTTGATCAGTTACAGCTGCTGTCATGCCATCGTCGTTTCCTCGATCTTTTACATTTTCTCCACCCTGTTTTACTGCCATTTCATTGTCAGTATTATTACTTTCTTCACCTTCTTATTTATTTCTTTGTTTATGCCACTCCCTCATCTGTTTTGCTTCTGTATGTTTACTTATTTTTTCTCTTCCGACTTTTTACCTGTGCCCTTTCGCATCATGTTTGGCACACTGCGTTGCATTTTAATGTATGGAATGTGATATGGCCCTGTGATGGCCTGGCGGCCTGTCCAGGGTGTCTCCCCGCCTGCCGCCCAGTGACTGCTGGGATAGGCTCCAGCATCCCCACGAGTGTGAGAGCAGGATAAGTGGTTCAGATAATGGATGGATGGAATGTGATATATGAATGAAGTTTTGAATGATTGATTGAGTCATTCATTCATTCGCGGCACCACAGGACGCAGCATGGTCTCTTCTGTCTGTTATGTGAGTGCAAGCCTTGTAGCTCCCTGCCTCCTGGTTTTAGGGTGGCTAAGAGGCCGGGCCAGGCCAATGTCTGAAAGAAAAACATACACACACAAAAAAACCAGTTGTGCTGTGGGAAGTGGCCCCCGGCTGTCTGGTGCTGTCACGGAAGCCCTTTGGAGGGATGCCAGCAAACCTGTAGGCTCAGTCAGTAATGTCATAACGCTAACAGCCAGCGAGCATGCAACCGCCGCGGAGTGCCTTGTGGTGCCCGATCTGTACACGAGGCTTCCAGTGGAAAACTGTGGGCGCATCCATCGATGAAAATGGCAGCTGTTGTCTCCCATGCAATATCCAGTTTCTGAACTCAAGATAACACACATGTTACTTTCTGTACACTTGTGTGAACTGCGGTAGGCTGATGTGTTAGGGTAACTACCTCCGAACTGTAATTTTCCTGGATACTTGCCTTGCGTTGTCATAATGGCAGAAAGGACATAACATTTTAATTATAATGTGGTCGATCAAAGTCAAACAACGCTGAAACAACAGAGCTCGGTTATAGCATAAATAGTAAATAGATAACTAGCTAGTATATATTACCTAGCATTTTAATTATAGTTTGGTCTGTCAGAGTCAAACATCACTGAAACAAATTGTTCATCTGCAACATAAACCGTAGACAGACAGATCTGTATGGACCTACATCTATACACTCACACATGAGCACATAGGAAAACACTGTCACCACTTGTGTGTGTGCATGACCTCCAGTGGGACACGGTTACTCAGATACGGAGCGGCAGATCAGTGAAGACATGCAGGTCTTTTTGTTTATTTGAACTTCCATTAATCTGACTTGTTTTCTTGTCTGCTATTCGCCTTCATGTGTTTTCATTCATCATATTCTCCCGATAACGTGTCTGGTTGACACATAAGCACATGCTGCTACCACTTGTCCTTTTAGCAATATGAACAAGTTCCTCATTTACATACTCATATTTTTTCAGGTCTCTATGTAGAAGCCCTGGCCTGGCTCAGACATGTAAAGTGGTCAGCAAGGACTGGAAAAATAAAGGTCAATTTTCCAAAAAAAAAAATCCCATCCATGTATGTCTATGCCTGTGGTATTCAACTGTATGCTGTAGAGGGCTATATTAAGTGTGGGTTTTTCTTTCCAGTCCAACGCTGCACCACCTAATTTCACTAAACACACCTTGAAGCAGACACAGGAGGACTAATGGGGGAAATCAGATGTTATTTTGTTGGGTAGGAATGAAAACCTGTATACACATGGCCCTCCATGCCAAATAGTTTTGAATACCACTTGTTTTGGCTGTGCAGGATGATAGCCTTTAGGCCGAGTAAAGGAAATAAAACAGGCATCAAGGAAGAAGTGCCGATGAGAATCATTTCTACCATTGACAACATTTTAGTTGAAACTTTGAAAATTGCTTTGTGTGAATTGTTTAATGCTGAATAAAATAGTAGCGTTAAAGCATCAAATTAACTACTACTGTTATACTCTTTTTTTTTGTTTTTTGGATTTTTCCCTTTTTCTCCCCAATTGTACATGGCCAATCACCCCACTCTTCTGAGCCGTCCCGGTCGCTGCTCCAACCCCTCTGCCAATCTGGGGAGGGCTGCAGACTGCCACATGTCTCCTCCGATACATGTGGCGTCACCAGCCGCTTCTTTTCACCTGACCGAGGAGTTTCACCAGGGGGACGTAGCGCGTGGGAGGACCACGATATTCACCCCTGAACAGGCGCCCTGACCGACCGATCAGAGGAGGTGCTAGCGCAGCGACCAGGACACATACCCATATCCGGCTTCCCACCTGAAGACATGGCCAGTTGTGTCTGTAGGGATGCCCGACCAAGCTGGAGGTAACACGGGGATTCGAACCGGTGATCCCTGTGTTGATAGGCAATGGAATAGACCACCCCGCTACCCGGATGCCCCCTGTTATACTAGTTTGACCTGGCTACTGCACGTCCCAAACTGTCACTGTGTTTCATTAAGCAAAGACTTGACTACGTTCACATTACAGGCCTTAACGCTCAATTCTGATCCGACCTTTTCACGTGGTCACTGTTCGGGAGGACACAGTGAGGCAATGAGGAAGCAGGAGTTGTAGATTAAAAAAAAAACTGGGTTTTCATTTAGCCGAAGATGCAAAACCAGTAAAAACTAAGAGATGGTGGGAATGGTGCGGATCTGTTGTACAGTATTACTACCGAACAGCAAGAATAACAAGACCGCCGGCTTTGCCCAGGTGATAGAAGGATTACTTGGTAAATCCGTTGGTGTCCTGGAAACCTTAACTAGCGTCATAAACATGTCGAAGGTGAACTTTGCACCTCTCACACAGACAGACAACCGGAAGTGAATATTGGAAAATCGTAAAACCTCACGTCAGGTATGACTTGTTGCACAATGTAGTTTGCTTCCCTCGAGCTGCGAATGCTTGCTTTGCCCTGCAGTGCTAAGTGTGTGGGGTTTTGCACACTTAGGACTTAGTCTGTAACCATAATGAAGGCTTAGTCCCTGGTCTCATAACGTTCCCGCTTGTGTCACCAAAGTGCAGGTGTCTCTGAGAGGTCTCTGAGAGGAGCAGCATGATGGAAACATGTGCCTTCTGTGACTCAGTCAGAAGATGTCACCGGGTTGCTTAGGTGACGCCCATGGGTAAAAAGGCTTACGTCAGCATCCAGGTTGTGCTGGATTACTATGCTGATATGATAGATAACTAAACTAATCAATCAGTAAATAAAAAAAACAGCACACATTTTCTCCTTGATCTAAGGCTGATCAACCACTCGGAGGATGTTGTGTGTCATAACTGACAATGTGCAACCCGAGAGAAACGAGGAACAAGCATCTTCTCTGTTTCTAGGCAACATCCACACAACCAATCATGCCGAGTTCAAAAAGGGAGGTCACGCTGTCATCCTGTTATGTATTCTGGTTAATTCGACCTAGTTTCACATGCATTCACACGCCGTCTGCCTCTGAGCCAATCACCCCTTAATGAGGTGATGCGCCCTCTCTGGTTTACCAGCTTACTTTTAGTAGGTTACTCTGACCTCGCTGGAGCACACATTCAGCTTAAGATTCATTACACCACAAAATGGTTGGCAGGTTGCTAAGTGGACTACAAGAGGACGACTCTCCCTCTGCAACTCACCATTCAAACTGCAGCAGCATGTGTACTGACCAAGACCAGAAGGGGGGCATATATCTCACCTGTCCCAAAGTCCCTTCATGGGTTGCCTGTCAGTTTTAGAATAGATTTTAAGATCCTCTATGGACATGCTTTTAATGTATGCTCCCTCTACACCACTCAGGTCTTCTGACACTGACTTTTTAGTTGTTCCCTGGGTGAGGACAAAGAACTACGGGGAGGCGGCATTTAGTGTCTATGGTCCCCACCTCTGGACCAGCCTGCCAGAGGAGTGGAGGTTATCACAATCTGTAAACACATTTATTCATGTAAGTATGTATGTATGAATGAATAACCCCCCCCCCAATTGTACTTGGCCAATTACCCCACTCTTCCGAGCCGTCCCGGTCTCTGCTCCACCCCCTCTGCTGATCCGGGGAGGGCTGCAGACTACCACATGCCTCCTCCCATACATGTGGAGTCACCAGCCGCTTTTTTTCACCTGACAGTGAGGAGTTTCACCAGGGGGCCGTAGTGCGTGGGAGGATCACACTAGTCCCCTCAGCCCCCCCTCCCCGAACAGGCGCCCCCACCAACCAGAGGAGGCGCTAGTGCAGCGACCAGGACACATACCCACCTCCGGCTTCCCACCCGCAGACACGGACAATTGTGTCTGTAGGGACGCCCGACCAAGCCGGAGGTAACACGGGGATTTGAACCAGCAATCCCCGTGTTGGTAGGCAACGGAATAGACCATCACACTACCCGGACGATTGAATGATTCTTAATTTCGAGTTCAGGGAAATAAATAGATAAGTAAACCATGAGACCTTTAAATGAAAAAAAAGGCACATTCTGGTGTAGTGCAGTGAATTTATGAGTAATATTTGGTGCATGTTTCTATGTGTTGTTTATCCTCAGCGTGAGGCGAGTTGGGAAGGATGCAGGTGCAAAACTCGCACCCTTGCTGTCTTTTTATGGACCCCCCACCACCACCACCACCGCCAAAATATCTACCACATTTTTACACTGATAATTGCCCAACTACCTTAACTACCAGTTGCTTCAGCTCCGATAATCAGAATTGGACACATGGATTCAACACTCAACAGAGTTAAACGGCCAATATGCTCCCGTACTGATGCAAACAAGAGCAGTGTTTCTGCTAGTCGCCTCACACTTGTCCTCGTTTTTCTTTTCTCACCGTTGTTTCAGCTGCGGATGCTGGAAACCATCAGCCAGCCGCTTGTGTGATGTGAAACCCCCACATCCGTGGTTACGATTGGTCAACTCACAACAACAACAGAGCTGTTAACGTCATGCGCGGTGAAGAAAATTAAACTTTTCTCAACTTTGGTAAATGCTCACTTCTGCAAAAAACAAACAAAAAGAGCTGGGTGTAGCGCTTTTTCCAAAGCCGCCGCTGTCTGCCTTGTGGACGCTCGTCTCCATCAACCTTCAAGTGAAAAAGGCACTGGTAGTTTGGAAAAAGCTGACAGTGAACATGGCCTGTGCTGTGAAACCAAGAGAGCACTAGACCAGATTTCAACATGGCAATGACACGTTAGACCAAACTGTTTGATTAAGTGGCACGGTGGCACAGTGGTTAGCGCGGTCACCTCACAGCAAGAAGTTCTTGGGTTCAAGCCCCGGGGTAGTCCAACCTTGGGGGTCACATACTGGGTCGTCCTCTGTGTGGAGTTGGCATGTTCTCCTCATGTCTGCGTGGGTTTCCTCCGGGTGCTCCGGTTTCCTCCCACAGTCCAAAGACATGTAGGTCAGGTGAATTGGCTGTGTGTGTGTGTGTGTGGGGTCTTCCTAGTGTAGCAACAAGTTGTGCATTTACAAGCCATAGCTCAAAAGACAGAAGGAGAGGCACTATGCTCACTGACAGGTAAATTTGAAAAGTTAAATTGCTGTACTTATATGTATGCCGTGAAGCAATCCCTATATCTTGCGGGAGGGTGTGTAGCCTACTCAGTGGCAGATGAAATGCATCGCAACAACAAGTCTAATAGGGAACTGATCGGAATGACAATTGTGCCATTGTCCCATAGCCGTCACACTGTGACCAAGATGAATTTAAATGATGGTATGATGTGGCAAAAAAGTTACACGATCCTGCCCATACCTGAGACTTGTAGACACTTGTGATGTGTGGAGGTGTGGGAAGATGGCGGTGCGAACTCAAGTTTGCGGCGCCCTCACCCAGTACCAACTATGCAATGTCTTTTTCGACATCTACGTCTGAGTTTGTGTCATCGTGTGAAGCTTTTATTTTGGTCGTAGATTTTGTTTTTTTTGTTTACTGGCTGGAAGAGCTGGCGTTGGATCAGCTGAGAAAGCTTGGGCTGCTGCGTCCAGTGGGCCCAGGGACCACGACCCTGCCCGGAGCTGTGCCCTAGAGGAAACACCAAAGCGGTCAGGCGGTGGCCTTGCCTAGCGTCGACTGTGCGGTGTTTTTGTCTGCGTCTGCGTTTGTGTTGTCGTGAGGAGTGCGAGGGAGGTGTGTCGAAGGTGTCTGGCTGGGAGAGCTGGCGTTGGATTGGCTGAGGGAGCCTGGTCTGCCGCGTCTGGTGGGCCCAAGGACCACGGCCCTGCCCGGAGCTGCGCCTGAAGAGGAAACGCCAAGGGCGGTCTGACAGGACGTGGAAGTGGGGCAGGCCAAGCTAACTGCCAGCCATCCTGGCTGGCGTTCGTTCTCTGGACAGAGGAATTTCTTGGGCTGTGTTGCACTGAGTGGACTGTGTTGTTAACTGTTGTTTTTTTTGCTTTGTTCTCTCTGTTTTTGTATGTTTTTGGTGGTGGTGTTTTTGTCTTTTGTGTTGCACTGCTGTGGGCTGGGAGAAACGACATTTCATCTATGTGTACCGTTGTTCCTGATTCCTGACAATGTAAGAAAATGTTCAGTCATTTAGAGTATTGATGCCTATGGCTACAGTTTAAAAAGTGACTGGATTTTTTAAACCCCCCCCCCCCGCACCAACCACCACCACCCACATGTCCCCACCAGACCTCACCATGGTACTTGATTTTTTTTTTGCAAATCAGCCGCTGTCCACAACTGACCGTCATGTCATTGCTAGAGTGGTATAATTATACCATTATACCCTTAGATCATTATGTCATTATATCATTGCTAGAGTGATAAAGTCTTTACAAATGGAGTCCATCCCAATGCCTATCGGCTACCATCCACTCCATGTTTTTAATATATCAATGCCAAAAGTGACATTATGAATTACAGCTATTATTAAATCCTACTGCACAATTCAAAAACAAGTCAATTAGGACTTTTTCCACATAACATTCTATGTTTGTGAACAGAACAAGAGAACAATCCTTTCTTTTACATAAAGGGCATAAAGAGAGAAATGTGGCTGGTCTGTTCTGTGTAGCCAAGTGTCTTCAGTCTCCAGCTCTGCAGGATATGTAGGCTGATTTTCTGTTGCTCCCAGTGGAGGAAGAGGCTGATTGCAGAGTACCTATAGATAAACTCGGCACTAAAACAGCCAGCAGACCGGATACAAGGAGGAAGGGAGGGAGAGAGAGAGAGAGCGAGAGAGATGTGTGGGCTGGATGTTACCAGTTGACATGCTGCCGCTGGCATGATGTGCACAGACTGTTGTATTGTCAACGCTGTCTGCTGCCCCACCTGCATACCTGGGTGGGAAGATAGTTTGCTTATTATCATTTGACAGAAAGAGAACATGAAATGACTGTATTTTCTATTAGGGCTGAACAATATATCATTCCAGAATACAAATACGAAATTGTAAGGAAAATAACAAGTAAGGCAAATTGGGCCCATCAATCATGGTAGGCTAAAACTTTGAATGCTTGATAGAAACCAAAATCCAGCAAGAGCCGTTATTTTATGACTGACAAACGATGTAATTTAGTCTGATTTAATGACTATTTGACAACCGCCTTATTTATCCCTCTAATATCACCCTAATCATTGCTAGCATGCTAAATTCTTTGCAAATGGAGCTTTGAAAGGTAAAGGCTGCATTTATCTGGTAAATTATGCAACACCCTTTTGTTCTTTAAATCTGCAATATACAGCAATCGTCCAAATCATTAAAACCACTGACAGGTAAGTGAATAACATTGATTATCTCATTACAATGGCACCTGTCAAGGGGTGGGATATTTTGGGCAGCAAGTGAACAGTCAGTTCTAGAAGTTGATGTGTTGGAAGCAGGAAAAATGGGCAAGTGTAAGGATCTGAGCAACTTTGACAAGGGTCGAATTGTGATGGCTAGACGACTGGGTCAGAGCATCTCCGAAACGACAGGTCTTCTGGGGTGTTCCCAGTATGCAGTGTCAGTACCTACCAAAAGTGGTCCAAAGAAGGACAACTGGTCAACTGGTGGCAGGGTCATGGGCACCCAAGGCTCATTGATGTGTGTGAGGAGTGAAGACTAGCCCATCGGGTGTGATCCCCCAGAAGTGCTGCTGTAGCTCAAATAGCTGAAAAAGTTAATGCTGGCTATGATAGACAGGTGTCAGAACACAGTGCATCACAACTTGCTGTGCAGCCTTAGACTGGTTGGAGTGCCCATGATGACCCCTGTCCCATCACTGAAAGCACCTGCAATGGGCATGTGAGTGTCAGAACTGGATCATGGAGTAGTGGAAGAAGGTGGCCTGGTCTGATGAATCACGTTTTCTTTTACATCATGTGGATGGCCGGGTGCATGTGCATCATTTACCTGGGGAAGAGATGGCACCAGGATGCACTATGGGAAGAAGGCAAGCCGGGAGAGGCAGTGTGATGCTCTAGGCAATGTTCTGCTGGGAAGCCTTGGGTCCTGGCATTCATGTGGACATTACTTTGATATGTACCACGGAGTATTCCCTGATGGCAGTGGCCTCTTTCAGCAGGATAATGCTCCCTGCCACACTGCAAAAACTTTTCAGGAATGGTTTGAAAAACATAGAGTTCATAGTGTTGCTTTGGCCTCCAAATTCCTCAGATCTCAATCTGATTGAGTGTCTGTGGGATGTACTGGAAAAACCAGTCCAATCCATGAAGGTCCCACCTTGCTACTTACAGAACTTAAAGGAACTAATGCTAACGTCTTGGTGCCAGATACCAGAGGACACCTTCAGAGGTGTTGTGGAGTCCATGCCTCAACGGGTCAGACCTGTTTTGGCAGCACGAAGGGGGACCTACACAATCAATATTAGGCAGGAGGTTTTAATGTTTTGGTTGATAGTTGTATGTTGCAAAAAATATAGGATCACAACGTTGTTTTCAATGGACACAAGCGCTTTAAAACAAAATGACTGCTTTGCGTTACAGTATGGGTGGCCCTAGTGGGACTCCAGCCTCAAACCTTTTGCACTGTTAGAGCCATTCTGGAGGTATATGCTGCCATAACACCAGGCTACACAGGACCAGGCAGATTAAGGGAGCAGGGGAATTTAATTCAGTGCAAAATTGCTATACCAAGCTGTGATGAGTTTAATACGGCAGCATTTCTGAATCACAATGTTGAAGCAGTTGGCATGGTGGTGCAGTGGTTAGCGCAGTCACCTCACAGCAAGAAGGTTCTGGGTTTGAGCCCCGACGTAGTCCAATCTTGGGGGTCGTCCTGGGTCATCCTCTGTGTGGAGTTAGCATGTTCTCCCTGTGTCTGTGTGGGTTTCCTCCGGGGGCTCCTCCCACAGTCCAAAGACATGTAGGTCAGGTGACTCAGCTGTACTAAATTGTCCCTAGGTAGGTGTGTGTGTGTGTGTGTGTGTGTGTGGGCCCTGTGATACCCTGGCGGCCTGCCCACGGTGTCTCCCCGCCTGCCACCCAATGACTGCTGGGATAGGCTCCAGCATCCCCGCGACCCTGAGAGCAGGATAAGCGGTTCACATGATGGATGGATGGATGGATGCTGAAGCACAATGGATGGATGCTGTGAAGAGGTTTGATGTCATTTCTACATCTCTGAATATCTGCATTTGAACTTGTTTCAGTGTTTATTCAGGGAGGCGTACTCACTTTCCCAGCTTTTATAATGCACGGGGCTTCAAATAAATGCATTTTGCTGCACGTTTTCTTTGGATTATTGCAGTTTTCACAATTTAGATAAGAGGAGTTTGAGTTTAGATAAGAGGAGATGGAGCCTGAAAAGATCAGACTATCACAATGCAGCAGTTCTGATATCGTGATATTTGAAATATCACAGTGTGTACTCAATTAGCCTAAAATATCGCAGTAATATCAAATCAGGAGGTACCTGCCGATTCCCAGCAGTAACGCAGACATGATGTCTGTATAACCTGAGAGAACAGTTTGAATAGAGGAACTAAAGTCTGGTGTCAGCGAAGACAAACACATGTACTGACCACAATTTCTTGATTTTAATCTCCGCTTTGATGAAAGGCCACGACACAAATATGTTTTTGTTTCCCTGCTTTTTGCAGGAAACCAGAACTGCAGAATATTTACAGTAAGATTTCTCATGCTCTGCTCAGTATCAATGCCATGCACACACGATGTGGAATCAGGTATCAGGGACACTTTATTTGTCATTTCACTTCATGCACTTGCATACATGAAATGAAACGAAATGCCCTTTTCCCCAGCCCACAGCAGTACAACACAAAGACAAAAACACATCCAAAAACTACAAGAACACACACATCCAAACTAACACATATATCCAAACTAAACAAAAAAAATCACTGTCCATGGGAACGAACACCAGCCAGGGTGAAGGTCAGAACCGCCGGTTTTCATGGGCTAGCAGTTAGCTAAGACCTCCCCATTTCTGCGTCCTGTCAGACTGCCCTGGGCGTTTCCTCCTCGGGTCTAGCTCCAGGCAGGGGCGGTGGTCCCTGGGCCCACCGGATGAACCAGACAAAGCTCTCCCAGCCAGACACCCTCGACACCCCTCCCCGCACTCCTCATGATGACATCAAAAACACCACAGTCAATGCCAGGTGAGGCCGCTGCCAGACTGCCCTCGGTGTTATCAGAACTGCCGGTCTGCATGGGCTAGCAGCTAGCTTAGCCTGCCCCGCTCTCCCAGCCAGTCCAGCACCAGCTCTCCCAGCCATCAACCGAAGACAAAATTTAGACGTGGACAAAGACACTGCACAGACGGTACTGGGTGAGGCCGCTGCAAATGTGAATTTGCGCAGCCATCTTCCCACACCGAAAGCGGAAGACTTCCTCCATGCAAGTGCAGGTTGATGTTGATTTCATAAAGCTGCTTATGAGTTTGTCCTTTTGCTAAATGACAGATTTGGCTGTTTTGTCCAAACGTCGTTTCTCGATCAGTTGGAGAAAATTGACTCTTCAGTCAGCGAGACAGCTGTTACGACACAGTTTTATCATGAACCGAGACGGAGGGAGCATCTATTCTCTACCTGTTACTAAGGAAAGGAAAAAGTTGTCAGAAACGCAACAGAGATGGAGAATTGATGTATTCCTTCCCCTAAAATGTCTGTTCTGGGAAGCATCTCAATGTTGATACCTGCCGTTTGCCACTGAGAGAGCGATTAGAGATTATCATCAGTGACATTATAATGCAGCGGCAAGTTACATCAGCTCTTTGTTGTGCAGGTCTGGGGTTGATTTAGCGACGGGGAGCAAGAATTCAACAATTTGGTAGGAGGAGACAATGAACACACAAAAGAAACTGATAGATGTGAATTGAGGAAGGTGAGGACGTAGTGAGAGGCTTGAATGTAAAAATGTTACCCCTTTTCACAGGCAAACAGTCAACAGTTTATGATTAAGCTCCAGATCAGTGAATATTTTATCAGCACGCTGATGAATTTTGCTCGGATACACAACATCCGTGCACTGACGGCTTATCCAAACCTCTGGCATTGCATGTGCACTGGAAAATATCAGGACTCAGGAACACTTTGTCATTTCACCTCATGTACTTGCACACATGAAGTGAAATGAAATGCCGTTTCCCCCAACCCAGAGCATTGCAACATACACACATTCAAGAACTACAGGAACACACATATCCAAACTAACTCATATAACCAAACCAAGAAAAAAAATCACTGTCCAACAAATGCCAGCCAGGATGACTGTCGGAACCGCCGGTCTATCTGGGCTAGCAGTTAGCCTAGCCTGCCCCGGTTATGCATCCTGTCAGACCGCCCTCCATGTTTCCTACTTGGGCGCAGCTCCAGGCAGGGGCCGTGGTCCCTGTGGCAGCCAGACAAAGCAGACTAAGCCCACCCAGCCAGATGCCCCCGACACACCTCCCCGCACTCCACAGGATGACATCGAAAACACCACAGTCAACGCCAGGCGAGGCCACCACCAGACCGCCTTCGGTGCCATTGGAACTGCCGGTCTGCATGGGCCAGCAGCCAGCTCAGCCCGCCCCGTCAGACCGCGCCTGGCGTCACCTCCTTCGGCGCAGCTCCGGGCAAGGCCGCAGTCCCTGGGCCCACAGCGCAGCAGACCAGACTATCACAGTCGATCCAGCGCCAGCACCCCCAGCCTACAAACAAAGACAAAAACTTAGACGTGGACAAAGACACTGCATCGACGGTACTGGGTGAAGCTGCCGCAAATGTAAATTCACGCCACCATCTTCCCACACCGGAAGCACCCATACACCCATGCATTTGTGGGATGGGATGGGATGGGGCGGGGGCAACAACAGAACACCAGTAAGTTACTGGTTGAGTCGATCCATAGAGCATGCCGCTGATGCTTGGATCACAAAACACACAAAGGACATGAGACCTTTGTGTGTTTTGTGAAACTACTGCTACTAACTTGGGCTGTCCCCCCTGTTAACTAAATACAGGTTCAGTTACACTTGAAAAACTAAAGGAAAAATATACAGGTGCATGTCAGATACACACTTAAACACACACTTGTACATTGTATACATGCATGCACACACACACACACAGCAAGTCTATTTTTTTGTGAATTTATCATCTTGGTTTGGTTCAAGATGCTGCCAAATTTTATGTATGCATGTATCACTCTCTATGGCTCTTGCTCTCGCTCTGTTTCTCTCTCTCTCGCTCTCTCCATGGCTCTCTTGCTCTCTCTGTTGCTATCACTCTCACTCTTGCTCTCTGTCTCTCTATTGCGTGCTCTGTCTCTATAGCTCTCTCTCTATGGCTCTCTCTCTATGGCTCTCTCTCTATCTCTGTTCCTCTTGCTCTCTGTCTCTATTGCTTTCTCTCACTGTCTCTCACTGTCTATCGCTCTCTCTCTGTATCTAACGTTGCTAGCGAGTTCATCTCCTCTAGTGTGTAGGTTGACTGTGTTCAGCTGTCCCATTTCGTATCTGCCTCCTCTCTACTTGTGGACACATGCCGTGGCCCTCGTATCGCTGTGATTTCCCTCCACTCCACTGTCAGCTGGGATGGACGCCTCGTTAATGAGCCAATTTATTTTCTGAAGTTGACCTTTACCGCCCAATTTTTGAGAACGTTCTGCATGCTTGCACGACAACCAAATCTGCCTTTCAAAACTCCATATGTCTTCTGTCCTGTTTTGCATAAAAGAGCAACTTGTGGTTGGGGGGGTGGATTGCACATTGCACAGAGGAGAAGGCACCGCACCTCTTGGTTAAAGTGTGATGGGGACAACTTGAGACAAGGGTGTCTATACAGTAGGGTCCTCTATGTGCTTTTTAGGAGCTCCACTTTGCTTTTCAGTAACTGTGACATGACCTACTGACAAACGTACGGCCAGCGACATTAGAGGATCTTGATCAGTCAGTGGGGTGTGTTACTGTCTGGCAATAGTTCTCCCAACCCTGCACACCACTGCTTGGCTGCACGTCACCCAGATCACAGTCAAGAACCCTCAGCGTACAATCATTCCAGTTGCTGAATAATACAAAGCAAACAGTGACCTACTTTTTCGAAGCAGGGAACATGAGAGAGAGAAAACACGGGGCGGATTATTGCTGCGTACGAGGAATGTGTACTTCAAGGAGAAGGGTTGAATGCTGCTCAAGAGGCGAGACACCGATAAAACGGGTTCAGCTGTGTGCGTGTGTGTACGTGGGCATGTGTGTAAGGCTCAAGCACTCATTTGCTTATATATTGAGCCAACAAGGCAGGTTCAGCTGTGTAAATCTCGGACTCCGGTCCATAAACTCTGGGATGCCGAGCCACGTCTTGTGACCTGCGGTAATGTGATTAAACACGCAGGCACAAGAATACTGCAGCAAGCCCCTATCCTGGAGGCCTCCCTGTGCAAGGAATGTAGTTCACAGGGACGGGGCCTCACACATGTGTCACACCATCAATCTGGGCAATGTATGTTCTGACCCCGGACTCACCCTGTCAAATTGTGTGTGTGGTTTTTTTCCTTCCTGTTACTGTTTCCATTTGCCACTTAGGCTCATTTTGGTTTCTAGGTTAGGATTTGACATTTAACTTGTTGCTGTTTTGAGGAAGGCACTTGTATTTGCAGGAGGAAGTTGAGTAAAACGGAAAGGTGAAATTGGCGTGAAAACGTGCACACAAGTTGTGAGGCTATTCATTGTGACGCAGCCCTTTTCAGGCAAGCAGAAGAGTCAGAAAACATTAAGTATTTGGTATTAACTTGGTTAAAATCGCTTCACAACGCGGCATTAAAAGCGAGGCCTTCCACTTAGTAAATTAGGGGTTGATTGGAGATCGATGTGGGTGAACGCGTCTCATAATGAGCGTAATTACTGAGCACCATGTATCACACGTTTCTAATGATCCATGACTCTGTCCTGGCGCTGAAACAACAACAGCTGATAATTTTTGCCCTGATAAATGTAGGAAGCATTCACTGGGTGACCTGAACGAATCAAGACAATCCTCATCTGCTCCTGGAGCTAGCAATAATTCAGCATTATCGTTTATCATCTGTCACTGTTATTGTATTGTGATACACAGTTTTGTTGTCTAAATTAATGATAGTGAGAATCTATGACCTAAAATGCCACACTAAATGAGGCCTGAAATCTTTGAGGAAGTATTACTTGGAAAACTAGTTTTGGTTTGGTGTTATACTTGACATTACCAAACGGTTCAATGTGATGAACCTTGGCTGGGTTCAGCATGATTATTTTTTTGGGGGGGGGGGTATTTTCCCCCCTTTTCAGCCTAATTGTATCTGCCCAATTATCCCACTCTTGCGAGCCGTCCCATTCGCTGCTGTACCCCCACTGCCAACCCGGGGAGGGCTGCAGACTACCACGTGTCTCCTCCGATACATGTGGCGTCACCGGCCGCTTCTTTTCACCTGACAGTGAGGAGTTTCACCAGGGGGACGTAGCGCGTGAGAGGATCACGCTATTCCCCCCAGTTCCTCCTCCCCCCTGAACAGGCGCCCCGACTGACCAGAGGAGGCGCTAGTGCAGCGACCAGGACACAGACCCACATCCGGCCTCCCACCCACAGACACGGCCAATTGTGTCTGTAGAGACACCCGACCAAAGCAGAGATAACATGGGGATTCGAACCGCCGATCCCTGTGGTGGTAGACAGTGAAATAGACCACTATGCTAACTGGACACCCCATCCTGATTATTTTTGTGTGTGCAAGCAGATTCTGTGACATATATTGGTATCCTATGAAAAAAACACCGATTATTATGAAGGTGATTCATTTATTCATTCATCTCATCATCAGTCACTTCTCCGGGCTCGGGTCACAGTGGCAGCAAGCTATTTAGGGCACACCAGACATCCCTCTCCCCAGCAATGCTCTCCAGCTCCTCCTGGGGGATCCCAAGGCGTTCCTATGCCATATTGGACATGTAGTTCCTCCACCAAGTTCTGGGTCTACCCTGGGGTCTCCTGCCAGTTGGCTGTGCTCAGTAAACCTCCAAAGGAAGGCCGCCCAGGAGGCATCCTAATCAGATGCCTAAACCACCTAAACTGGCTGCTTTCAATACGAAGGAGCAGCGGCTCTACTCCGAGCTCCCCCTGGATGTCCGAGCTCCTCACCCTATCTCTAAGGCTGAGCCCAGACACCCTACGGAGGAAACTCATTTCAGCCGCTTGTATCCATGATCTCACCCTTCTGGTCACTACCCAAAGCTCATGACCATAGGTGAGGGTTGGAATGAAGACTGACTGGTAAATTGAGAGCTTTGCCTTTTTGCTCAGCTCCCTCTTTACCACAACAGTCCAGTACAATGTCCGCATTACTGCTGATGCTGCACCAGTCCGCCTGTTAATCTCCTGCTCCATCCTACCCTCACTCGTGAACAAGACCCTGAGGTACTTGAACTCCTTCACTTGAGACAACAACTCATCCCAAATCCGGAGGGAGCAAGTCAGCATTTTCCGGTAGAGAACCATGGCCTCAGACTTGGAGGTGCTGACTCTCATCCCGGCCATTTCACACTCAGCTGCAAACTGCCCCAGTGCATGTTGGAGGTCGCGTTCTGATGAAGCCAACAAAACCACATCATCTGCGAAGAGCAGAGATGCAATTCTGAGGTTCCCAAAATGGACCGACTCCTCACATTGGCTGCACCTTGAGATCCTGTCCATGAATATCACAAACAGAATTGGAGACAAGGGACAACCTTGGCGAAGTCCGACACCCACCAAAAACGTGTTTGACTCTGTGCCAAGAATGTGGACACAGCTCTCACTTTGGTTATACAAGAACCAGATGGCTTGTAGCAACTGCCTCGGTACCCCATACTCCTGCAGTAACCCCCACAGAGTGCCCCGGTGTACACGGTCATAAGCCTTCTCCAAGTCCACAAAACACATGTAGACTGGCTGATCAAACTCCCATGCCACCCTCAGCACTTCTGCAAGGATAAAGAGTTGGTCCGTTGTTCCACGGCCAGGACGGAATCAGCATTGTTCCTCCTGAATCCGAGGTTTGACAATCGGTCGGAGCCTCCTTTCCAGCACTCTAGAGTAGACTTTCCCAGGGAGGCTGAGCAATGTGATGACCCAATAATTGTAGCACTCTCTCTGGTCACCATATGGATTAACATCATGCTAGTGATGTTAATACATATCGCCCAGCACTATTTGCTCCAGGTCTGAACCAGATGTACGACATCCAGTTTAACCGGGTTGCAGCTTTAAATTCTTAAGTGGTTCATGTGGCAAGTTTCACGCAAAGACATATCGACACGTAATTCATCCCAGACTGCCACACTGAGTCTATAAAGTTTATGTGCCATTTGTTTTACAACACCTCAGAATCAGATGATGGTGTCGATAAGGCTTAAAGGCCATTATAAGAATGGTCTATTCTGTTGCCTACCAACACAGCGATCGGCAGTTCAAATCCCCATGTTGCCTCCGGCTTGGTCGGGCGTCCCTACACACAATTGGCCATGTCTGCGGGTGGGAAGCCGGATGTGAGTATGTGTCCTGGTCGCTGCACTAGCACCTCCTCTGGTCGGTTGGGGCGCCTGTTCGGGGGTGGGGGAGACTGTGTGATGTAGTGTTATCCTCCCATTCGCTACATCCCCTTGGTGAAACGCCTCACTGTCAGGTGAAAAGAAGCGGCTGGCGACTCCTCGTGTATAGGAGGAGGCATGTGGTAGTCTGCAGCCCTCCCTGGATCGGCAGAGGGTGTGGAGCAGAGACAGGACAGCTCGGAAGAGTGGGGTAATTGGCCATGCACAGTTGGGGAGAAAAAGAGGGGAAAAAATTAGACCACTGTTAGTGTGTGTGTGTGTGTGTGAGAGAGAGAGAGAGAGAGAGAGAGAGAGAGAGAGAGAGAGAGAGAGAGAGAGAGAGAGAGAGAGAGAGAGAGAGAGAGAGAGAGAGAGAGAGAGAGAGAGAGAGAGAGAGAGAGAGAGAGAGAGAGAGAGAGAGAGAGAGAGAGAGAGAGAATGAGAGAATGAGAGAATGAGCATGGGGTTGAAGTTCACAGTGTTGTGCTGATGAGGGAGTTTCATGGTGTTGTCTGTCAGCCTTGTTGCCATCAACTGTCAACATCACACACCATTGGCCAATACTGTGTTCTGTTTCCACAGTCTTCTCAAATTTTCCAAATATAAGCAAAACAGATGGTCATTGCAAGAAATGGATGAGACATATGTAGGTCAAGGATACTCACCCAAATACTGTGTAATGCAAACCTTCAACCAGACAGGGGAGGACCAATAAGTGAAATCTGCTGGTTTAGTGTTGGGTTGGTAAGAAAACTTGCATACACATGGCCTTCTATAGCACATGGTTGAGTATCATTGATGTCGGTCCAGAGGTGAAGAATGTCCATGTGGACTGGCGGTCTCTTCCATTGCCTACTAACATGGGGATCGCCGGTTCGAATCCCCGCGTTACCTCCGGCTTAGTCGGGCGTCCCTACAGACACAATTGACTGTGTCTGCGGGTGGGAGGCTGGGTGTGGGTATGTGTTCTGGTCGCTGCACTAACACCTCCTCTGGTTGGTCGGGGCGCCTGTTCGGGGGAGAGGGGTAACTGGGGTGAATAGCGTGATCCTCCCACGCGCTACGTCCCTCTGGTGAAACTCCTCACTGCCAGGTGAAAAGAAGCGGCTGGTGACTCCACATGTATGGGAGGAGGCATGTGGTAGTCTGCAGCCCTCCCTGGATCAGCAGAGGAGGTGGAGCAGCGACCAGGACGGCTCGGAAGAGTGGGGTAATTGGCCAAATTCATTTGGGGAGAAAAAGGCGGGGGTTCGGTCCTCCTGGTTTCTGCAAGCGAATGATCAACATTTGAGGTGACGTACCCTGAGCTGCTGCATCATTTACACATCAGGTTCATGTTAGAAAAAGGGTCAGGGTGTCCTTTATCCAGTCAGATCAAGAAATAGAAATACGGCAGGGAAATAGGGTCAGGGCTGGCCGGGGGGAAGGTTAGCCCAAGGTCACTGTGTCAAATTTTGATCCAAGAACATCTCTCACTTGCAGAAACCGGGACGTGTGCGAAACTAATCAGGATTTTGCACCCTTGGGTAAATCATGACAGATCAGCACATTCATAAGCTCAAAATATAGGCACGCGTTTCATTTCTGCTTTCTTTTACTGCGAATCATAATCCTCTAATGCCAATGTAGTTATCAGTCACACATGCAGGCGTTGTACCAAAATGCAGTTCTTAGTTTGTGTCTTTTGAGAAAATATAGTATTTGAACAAAATGCTAATATCACAATCGATTAATATCAACATCAACACGAAGGCAGAAAAAACACTGCATTGAAGTCTTAGATTGCTATTCTCTCCTTCAGGAAACAAAGTGAAGAAAAGGGTTCATCTGAAATTGATTTTCACATTATTTGTCTCCTGGGCTTCCGCGGCGTTATCTGGGGCAGCCTGACAGTGATTAGATCAGTCACGGCCTCTCACACGGACGCCAGCCTGACGCCAGGCTTCACTTCTTAGGTACAAGTTCTCCCTGTTGCAAACTGAAGCGTGTTCAGCGAAGCGGCTTTCAACAGCCCACCTGAGTCATTATTACCAAGGGCTGCTGGGCACTCCGCCGTGGCTTTTCATCTCTGGGTGCTGCACACGGCTCCAGCGATTGTTACACAGGGTCACGTGTGGCCTGATGGGTAATCAGTCCCCTGCGTACTTACTTCCATGTCTCCTGCATCCACATTTAAGAAGATCATTGGCGTGATGCTACGTTCCCATTAAGAGTCTCCTGGAAATGGGGGTGTCCGGGTAGCGTAGTGGTCTATTCCATTGCCTACCAACACAGGGATCGCTGGTTTGAATCCCCATGTTACCTCAGGCTTGGTCGGGTACAGGCACAATTGGCCATGTCTGTGGGTGGGAAGCCAGATGTGGGTATGTGTCCTGGTCACTGCACTAGCGCCTCCTCTGGTCGGTTGGGGTGCCTGTTCAAGGGGGAGGGGGAACTGGGGGGAATAGCGTGATCCTCCCACGCGCTACGTCCCCCTGGTGAAACTCCTCACTGTCAGGTGAAAAGAAGCGACTGGCGACTCCACATGTATCGGAGGAGATGTGGTAGTCTGCAGCCTTCTCTGGATCAGCAGAGTGGGTGGAGCAGCAACCGGGACGACTCGGAAGAGTGGGGTAATAGGCTGGGTACAATTGGGGAGAAAAGGGGGGGCAACCCCCCCCCCCAAAAAAAACAGTACTTGTGTTAAACAAGGCGTTACCACACATTTCACTAAAATATAACCACACCTTTTAGTGTAACACATTGTCGTTACTGACATTTTAACATCCAGCTGCATGTTACGTCCCCTGCATGCAGGGTGTCTCTGGACGTGTCCTCTCGCGTCTGCAGCGTTTGCTGCAGAGTTGGTGGTTGATGTTTTCTGCTGCTGTTAGCAAACGCCTTGAACTCGGTGTCGTGTTGGTTCTTCAGTTGTTTCATCAAATTGCTTGTGTTGCAAGAGCTAGTTTTTTTAGTCCGCGGTGGTGTTGCGGTCTAAGCATCGGTTTTGTGTCGATGCGGTTGCCCACTGGGGACCGGGGTTCGCGCCTCGGTCTCGTCAGATCCGACTATGGCCGGACTCGATGTAGCAGCAATAACTGGTAGCGCTGTCTTCGGGAGGGGACGGAGTCGGCTTGTGTTCATCACATGAATGTGTCTTTGTGTGTGTGTGTGTGTGGGGGAAAAGCAGTGGTTCGGCCTGGATTCGCCTTGTCACGGAAGTGGCGAGGCGTCTCCTTCGAGACTGCCGGCCGGAGAGGTGCAGTTGGGGAACGCATGCAGTACGAGGGTGGGTGTTTGAACTAGAATAGGGAGCGATTGGCCACTAAATTGTGCTGAGCATAATTTGCAGTCAGCTTTACTTTTGTCACCATGGTTTACTTTGAAATATCTCCACACGGCTGACATTGCTCCTCCTCTACCACCTCCCTGCTCAACTGAGAGGTGAATGTCACGCTGCTGTAAAGTGGTATCGGGTGTTGTTGTATTGGAGTACACGTGCACCGTATCGGACCGATACCCGATGCTGGTATCGGTGCATCCTTAATTGCTGGTATCGGTATCGGTGCATCTTTGTTAAGCGTAGTCAGTGGCTACGCTTAACAAAGAGCGAGCTTTAAAGAGCGCTAGTGAACAGCTGACCTCTACATTCAAAATGGAGGAACGCAGACTCGACAAGTGGCCTCGCGTGGCACAGAGGAGGGGAATGAAATGTTCAGACGGGGTTTCCTCACCGTTTCATTAAGGCTAGCTCAGTGTTGATGCAGTAAAAAAACAATACAATCAAGTGAAGTGTTTGAAATGACCACAAGCGCAGTGTGTGTGTGTGTGTGTGTGTGTGTGTGTGTTGTACATCTTGTGAGGACCAAATTCCGTTTTTAACCATCACACACAGTGAGTGAGGACATTTTTTTTTATCCCCCACCCCGTTTCTCCCCAATTGTACACAGCCACTTACCCCACTCTTCCGAGCCGTCCCAGACGTCCCGGTCTCTGCTCTGCCCCCTCTGCTGATCCAGGGAGGGCTGCAGACTACCACATGCCTCCTCCCATACACGTGGAGTCACCAGCCACTTCTTATCACCTGACAGAGAGGAGTTTCAGCAGGGGGACGTAGCGTGTGGGAGGATCACGCTATTCCCCTCCCGAACAGGCGCCCTGGCCGATCAGAGGAGGCGCTAGTACAGCAACCAGGACACATACCCACATCCGGCTTCTCACCCGCAGACACGGCCAATTGTGTCTGTAGGGATGCGCGACCAAGCTGGAGGTAACACGAGGATTCGAACTGCCAATCCCTGTGTTGGTAGACAGTGGAATAGCCCACCATGCCACCTGGATGCCCTCCTAGAGTGAGGACATTTCTGCATAGTGAGGACATTTTGGCTCATCCTCACTTCTTACATGTCTATTTCAGTATTAGGACTTGGGGTTAGGATCAGGTTAGGGTTAGGATCAGGTCAGGGTAAGGGTTAGGGTTAGGATCAGGTTAGGGTAATGGTTAGGGTTAGGATCAGGTTAGGGTTGGGGTAAAGGTAAGGAATGAATGTGGTCAACAGGGTGTCCTCGCAATGCTAGAAGTACAAGAAGAACAGTGTGGCCAGCCTCATCCGTTTTAAAAAGCGTTGCTTTGTCTTACAGACATGATGCAACAAATTCAATGAGCTGTCACCTTATGATGTAAGAGTACATTTACAAAAGGTAGAAAATTGGAGATTTTATCTTTTTTTCCTGCAGACAGGAGGAGCTCCTTTATGGCACAACGGGCGCAGTGTTCTTTGCCAATCCAGAGAGATTCCAATTTCACGGGGGAACAAACACCAAACAAAACATTTTCTGTTCTTCGCTTACGTCTGCACCGTAAGGTATGGAGGCTCATGGATGCTACGCCGGCCTTGGCTCAGGGAAAAGCTGGAGCGGTGTGAAATGGGTCTTCTGGTTTCCTTGGGAACGAACAGGAGGGCTTTGTATCTCCAAGGCTTATCAGCAGCTGAGCGCCAGAGAAGAATGACACCGACCAATTAACAAGCGAGGGGCCTGGCGCCGCCGTGCCTCTTAACGGCCCGAGTGAATGACTTTCAAGAGCCTTTTTCAATCACACTGGTAAGGAAATGTAATTAAGAAGAGAAAAGGGTCCACGTACAGGAGGGGAGTGACATGTATGGGAGGGGGGCGACACGTACGGGAGGGGGCGACACGTACGGGAGGGGGGTCGACACGTACGGGAAGGGGGGCGACACGTCCGGGAGGGGAGCGACACATATGGGGGGGGGCGACACGTACGGGAGGGGGTGACACGTCCGGGAGGGGAGCGACACATATGGGGGGGGGGGGCGACACGTCCGGGAGGGGAGCGACTCGTACGGGAGGGGGGAGCGACACGTACAGGAGGGGAGGGGGGAGCGACACGTACAGGAGGGGGGGGGGGGGCGACACGTACGGGTGGGGGGGGCGACACGTCCGGGAGGGGGGGGGGCGACACGTACGGGAGGGGAGCGACACGTACAGGAGGGGGGGAGCGACACGTACAGGAGGGGGGGGGAGCGACACGTACGGGAGGGGGGGGAGCGACACGTACGGGAGGGGGGGAGCGACACGTACAGGAGGGGGGGGAGCGACACGTACAGGAGGGGGAGCGACACGTACAGGAGGGGGGGGAGCGACACGTACGGGAGGGGAGCGACACGTACAGGAGGGGGGGGGAGCGACACGTACAGGAGGGGGAGCGACACGTACAGGGGGGGGGGGAGCGACACGTACGGGAGGGGAGCGACACGTACAGGAGGCGACATACGGGAGGGGGGGCGACACGTATGGGAGGGGAGCGACACGTACAGGAGGGGGGGAGCGACACGTACAGGAGGGGGGGAGCGACACGTACGGGAGGGGAGCGACACGTACAGGAGGCGACATACGGGAGGGGGGGGCGACACGTATGGGAGGGGAGCGACACGTACAGGAGGGGGGGGGGCGACACGTCCGGGAGAGAGTGACATGTATGGGAGGGGGGGGGGCGACAGGAAGTAGTCGTCATGATATTGGGGGATTTGGGGTGGATGAAATGTGCGTTTGGGTGAAATAAGTGAAATGAATGTTCATGACAGTTGCTAACTGAAGGTTCATGTGGCGGCGACAAGTTGCACAAAAAAAACTACAAAAAGAAAACAAAAACTACAAAAAGAGCCCTGATGAAAACACAGTGGCATTGTCGGGGTAATAAGACAAGTGGCGTGTAAATCTTTAACCCTAAAACGGCAGGAAGAAAGTGGAGAAGGTTGTGTTGGAGAAAATTAGGAGGCTTTCTGCTTGAATTACACTGGAAATATTGAATTTCCTGCCAGTGTTCATTCCCAAGATGCAACATGAACACACAGACGTGGTGCGGTTTGATTTGATTGGTGTCGAGCGTGTTTACTCAACCCCCGTTCATGTCGGCTTGTCTTGGTGAAATAACGCTGCCAAAAAAGATCAAGAAGTGCCAACAGTGAGAAGGATGAAGAAAACGTCGAGCATCGAGGGTTTTTTGCAGTTTGGAGTCAAACTTTTCATAATGTGTTGATTTGGATTTCTAAAATGAATATGTGTAACTGAAGAAAACGACGTTTTAATCCATTTAATCCCAGGTGATGCTGCATTTTGAGCATTGTGCGTTAAGTCGTGTGATGTTTACAGTGCGGTTTAAAGTGTACTGTTACTGTAATGTGTACTGTTACTGTAATGTGTACTATCGCTGTAATGTGGACAGTCAGGATGTGTGTTTGGATGGTTGCAGATACTGGTGGATAGTAGCCCGTCACACTGAACGTCATGCATGTTGGTATGTAGTATGTGGCAGTACCTGCGTGTCTAAGCTGGATGTGTGTGTGTGTGTGTGTGTGTGTGTGCATATATATATATATATATATATATATATATATATATATGTATGTGTGTGTGTATATATATATATATAATATATGTATGTATATATATATATGTATGTAAGTATGTATGACGATGAGAGAAGGTTGACTCAGTTCATCTGGACAGGTTTATTAAGAGAAATGTTTCATCATCATCTAAGTGACCGCTTCAGTCTGACCTGGCTGCAGGTGTCCCACCCTTATAAACAGCAGGCGTCCTCCCGGAAGGATCCCACCTGAAGACCCACAAGGACCTAGAAGGAGGTCAGTCATACTCGACCCCGAGTGACCGCCAATGATGTGTGTATGTATGTACTGCTAGGACGTCGGTCCTCAAGTCACCTTGTAATGAGGAGTGGCAATTTTCTTGCGTCTAAGTAACAATCATGTCATTTTATATTGAACTATAGGTTCGTTTCTAATTCTAAATTTTGACGGTGTTGTTTTGGGGTGAGGTCATAAAAAACACAGGATTAGCAGATGCTTCAAATTCCCCCTTGTGAATGTGGTCCCATTATAATGAAACTAACAAAAACCAGACCCGGTCCACTGTTATTCCCCTTCAACTCCCGTTTAAAACAATGGTTGTAACACACTTCTAGCACCGTTGAAGAGTTGAACAATTCTTTGTTGTCAACATGTTTTAGTTGTATGCCATCAATAGGACCCCATCTCTGTCCCTGACTGGGAGACATGTCAAAGGACAGACATAACCCTGTAGATAAGAACTTGAATGGGGATGTTTCCATCAAAGAGCAGCATAGATAATTTTGGATATAGGAGAGGGGGCGTCCAAATCCTCCATCCAGTTGACTTATGAAACCTTGCCCCACACCGACGCATCAGACCTGTCTGGTCAATTCCACTTCATCATCTTGCACCTTTGCACCCACTGTGCTGTACATTGGAATTATTGATTAAATGACCGAGTTCAGACTTCACACACACCAGGCTGAGCCCTCGGCACTCGCTCCATACTTCCAAGGCCTCAGTGGCATAAACCCAAGAGATTGTTTTGATTTGTACTTCTGAGGTTTAATCAGAAGTGTCAAATATTTGTGAAATGGGCCAGAGGGAGACGTGTGATATTTGGGGTTGGCCAGCTGAACGCTGTGAGGTAGATCCAGAGTCAGGCTTTAATGTCCAATTGTGCTTTTACACTTATAAGGAATTTTCCTTCAGTTGTCAGAACTCACAATGGACTTTACATATAAATATACTACATACAAACATGCACACATACAGTGCATCCGGAAAGTATTCACAGCCCTTCACTTTCCCCACATTTTGTTATGTTACAGCCTTATTCCAAAAGGGATTAAATTCCTTTTTTCCCTCATCAATCTACACACAATACCCCATAATGACAAAGCGAAAAAGGTTTTGTAGAAATTTTTGCAAATTTATTAAAAATAAAAAACTGAATTATTGCATGTACATAAGTATTCACAGCCTTTACTCAGTACTTGGTTGAGGCCCCCTTGGCAGCGATTACAGCCTCAAGCCTTCTTGGGTATGAAGCTACAAGCTTGGCACACCTATATTTGGGGTATTTCTCCCATTCTTCTCTGCAGAGCCTCTCCAGCTTTGTAAGGTTAGATGGGGAGCGTCGCTGCACAGCTATTTTCAGGTCTTTCCAGAGACGTTCAATGGGGTTCAAGTCTGGGCTCTGGCTGGGCCACTCAAGGACATTCACAGACTTGTCCCGAAGCCACTCCTTCGTTATCTTGGCTGTGTGCTTAGGGTCGTTGTCGTGTTGAAAGGTAAACCTTCGCCCCAGTCTGAGGTCCTGAGCGTTCTGGAGCAGGTTTTCATCAAGGATCTCTCTGTACTTTGCTCCATTTATCTTTCCCTCGATCCTGACTAGTCTCCCAGTTCCTGCCGCTGAAGAACATCCCCACAGCATGATGCTGCCACCACCATACTTCACTGTAGGGATGGTATTAGCAAGGTGACAAGAGGTGCCTGGTTTCCTCCAGACGTGACGTTTGGCATTTCACAGATTATTAATCATCCTCACTTTAATTCTGATGCCTCTTTATAACCGAAATAACCCAATGAGACCATCAGCAAGAAGATGAGCTGCTTCGATACGATGATTCCATATGTTCCACATGTCTGCGGGTCGGAGTCCCTTCAAACCTAACAAAATGATTTATGGCAAACAGATGGGAGGCGTCACCACAGTGAGAGACACATCACTGCATATCTTTCTTTCACTCCTCGCTCCACAACGCATGCACCAGCAACGGGAGGGTGACTGTGGGTCTTCCCTACGAAAAAGCAACCACTTCTTTTTTTCCATTGTGTCACACAAATTCATCAACAGTCCAAAACACCTTGTAGCAGCTCTAAGCAGGCGTTCTTAGGGGCTAAAACCCCTTAAAAAGTTAAGACAAGGTGCTCATGGAGTATATTTGGGATGCACCGACATCACACACTGATCCGATCCATTACTGTTCCTGAACAGTGTGGACCTACTAGATCAGTAGTTTGGGTTCAATGGGCAATATGACTGAGATAGAATCTGTTTTTTCTTCACCATTTGGCAAAGAGGGAGTGGGTCAAGGTAATTTGTTGTTATTTATGATGCATTACTCGTGGCTTTTGGTGTTGGGTTTTGCTCCTGGGTAAAATCTCCGACACGATACTCCATGTTAACCTGGTATCGGCCCAACGTCCCATGCCAGTATTGGTAATAGGTGCATCCCTACATTGTAAATCTATCTCCAAAACCCACGCTTCTCATGTAGCATTAGCATCTATTTAGTCTTTAATTCAGAATCCAATGTGTTTTCTGTGAGGAAAGCTTCTCTTAGACTGGCAGGGTTGCTGCAGATACCCAGCTAAGACTGACACTTGGCCCTCTGACCTTTCGCCCACGTGCCAAACGAAGACTTTGCTCAACACCAGTCAATGATGTTAAATCATGCTAGGTATCCATCCATCCATTATCCGAACCGCTTATCCTGCTCTCAGGGTCGCGGGGATTCTGGAGCCTATCCTAGCAGTCATTGGGTGGCAGGCAGGGAGACACCCTGGACAGGCCGCCAGGCCATCACAGGGCCCGCACACACACACACACACACACACACACACACACACACACACACACACACACACACACATTCACACCTAGGGACAATTTAGTACGGCCGACTCACCTGACCTACATGTCTTTGGACTGTGGGAGGAAACCGGAGCACCCGGAGGAAACCCACACAGACACGGGGAGAACATGCAAACTCCACACAGAGGACGACCCGGGACGACCCCCAAGGCTGGACTACCCCGGGGCTCGAATCCAGGACCTTCTTGCTGTGAGGCGACCGCGCTAACCACTGTGCCACCGTGGCGCGTGCTAGGTATTCTTTAATTAAATGTTAAACGGGGCGGCACGGTGGCCCAGTGGTTAGCACTGTTACCTCACAGCAAGAAGGTCCTGGGTCCTGGGTTTGAACCCCAGGCTGTCCCAGGTCCTTTCTGTGTGGAGTTTGCATGTTCTCCCCGTGTCTGCGTGGGTTTCCTCCGGGTGCTCCAGTTTCCTCCCACCATCAAAAAAGATGTTAGGGTTAATACTCCTGCCTGTGCCCCTGAGCAAGGCAATGGAAAGAAGAAGTGGAGTTGGTCCCCGCGCGCTGCAGCCGCCCACTGCTCCTATACAGTAGATGGTTTAAATACAGAGAACACATGTCATTGTAAGAATACAACTCGTTGTGAGGTATAATGACAAAATAAAGTGGCTCCTGTTCTTCTGGTCCGCTGCTGCATTTGGTGTGGTGCAGTCTCTGTTCCTTACCCTGCGCTGCCACAGTTTGGACCCTGCTGGACTCTGATAAACGCTCTCGTGGTGCTGAGAATCAACGCCAACTGTCACCAAAGCAAATCAAGTGTGAGTTGGGGAGGAACCGTTGATGTTGTGTTGAAGTGCAGTCTCAGGTGTGAAGCCAACAAGGCTGGGCAGGTACAGCTGCACACATGGAAGGGATCCCACCGCTGTCACGGTGGCCACACACATCTTGCTTTGGTGCCCTGGTGGCTTTTCACCAGCAGTTTGAAGTCATGACTGGCTGTCATTTGTCAAACCGGCGAGTGAGCATCTTTCTCCCACGAGGGGGAATATTTCACTCCCCAGTGAAAAGCATTTTGCTCTCAATGACACCTTGCTGGACGTGAGATATATATGTATGTGTGTGTATGTATGTATGTATGTATGTATGTATGTATGTATGTATGTATGTGTGTGTGTATATATAACTTTGTTAAACGAAACAGTCACCGGTAGGGAAAGTGCTCAACAAATAAGGAGCAGAATAAGCCAGTGAGTCAAGTAAATTGTTTATGTGGCAGTGCAAGCTGTTTCATGCCATCAGCATCATGAGAGGTCAGTAAAGCTGCTCGGGAAAGGACACACCATCTACTGCCTCGTCCTGCACATCACGTACACAACGTCCAATGGGGAAGGGGGGGGGGTGCGACGTTCAAAAACACGTGATCGCTAACGGTCCAATGGGGGGAGGGGGTATTTGTCTATTGTCATGATTTATTTATAATTACGAAATAGGTGTTTATATCTATGTCTGCAACTGCTGGCCAGTTCAGTCCCGTTATATCTAAATATGGTGTAACGTGCATGGATAAGTAGACACGTTGGTCCTTGACTAACGGGTCGGACCCTTTAGTCGACTGGTTAACGTTGTCGCTTGCGGAGTGGGAGACACAGGTTCGAGTCCCGGCTGTGGCGACGGTCTCCCAAACTGCCCTCCGAATTTGCTACAATATGTCTGTGATGGCCTGGCAGCCTGTCCAGGGTGTCTCCCCGCCTGCCGCCCAGTGGCTGCTGGGATAGGCTCCCGCATCCCCGCCTCCCTGACAGCAGGATCAGCGGTTCGGATACTGGATGGATGAGGATGCCGAATCCACTGGATAAACTAAAACCAACTGCACGAACGCAACACGATAAAATAAGCGAACCCCCGAACCCTGACCTGGTTTTAAAAAGACAGGATAGCACAAGATGTGGGACGTCTTTTTTTCTCAATGAAAACGATAAAAGAAGGGGAAATGAAGAATCGTGATGAAATAGATTAGGCCCGATAAAATGCTGGGTCTCTAACCGTGCATGTTGTTTTTTTCATAGGATGGGGAAGTCGTGTCCCGCCCTACTCTGACTCTGATTGGCTCACGTTGATATTCTTGTCCTACTACTAACCAATCAGAAGCAGAGTAGGGCGGGTCATGCCGTCGCTATCCTAGGAAAAGAACTTACTGCGATGCAGGGATGGGAAACTATTCGTGTTATGTAATACCTTTAGCATTTACACTGGGGCTCGAACACTAACTCCCAGTTTATGAACTAAATATCGGTCCCTGTGACCGCTATTCTGTTCAGCTATTGGACAAAACTATGACTCAGGACTTTAGAATTTGGAAGAAGAGATTGAAATAGAAACATCAAATTAATTTCATCTCGTGTCTTCTAGAAGGCCTCGAGCGTTGTTAGTACGTCAAGTGAAGTTTATCAGATCGTTCGTGGTTAAAAATAGAGAAAACTGATTGATTTTTATCTGAGGTTGGCGATAATCCGAGATTCTGTGTAGTGCAAAGAAGATGCTCATAATGAGCTACTTCATAAAATTGTACATGTTTGCAGGCTCTGTGAGCAAGCCTGCAAAGGCGTAAAATGGGATGTAGGGCACCATTCAGAATGTATTGAGGATGCATTCATCACAGAGTAGAAAACCCAGAGAAAACATGCAAGACTTCAACACACATTTCATCATCCAGTCATTTCCATGAGAGTTCGTTTTAAATCAAAAGACATCTTCCTGCATTCCTGCAGTGGCTTAAAACTGGAATTCATCCGGAGAAAATAATTTCGGTGAAAATCATGGGAAATAGACGATTTTGATGACAGGGTGGCATCCCATATAAGTATAATATGTGCTGTGCAAGTTTAAAGGAACTGGAATGAACGAAAACAAACAAAACCAAACATCCTGAGTCTCTTCCAGACCTCATCCTAGTTCTTATTGTTGGTGACAATAGCGAGGTTTTCACACACTTGTCGGGTTCCCCTTTCAAGACGCGAGCGGCCCCAGCAGGAAACACATACCCTACTCTGCAGCCTGGAGGAACTGGAGCCAATGTAACAATGTAACAAAGTAACAATGTAACAACGGCTGCGGTCAACTGAAGGGTTTTACACCGCTCATGATGTGATGGGTGCTCCCAGTTTCTTCACGTTTCGCACCGACTTCAACATAAACCTCACCCTGTTCTTCACGACAAACGTAAACTGAAGCGCTGTTAAAGACACAAACGTGCACAGTCGAGTTTTATAGTAGTGTTTGTAATAAGAAATCACTTTTTTGAGGTAATTAATGCCTTTGACGTTTTCTCTACACTAACTTCTAACTACACTAACGACACTAACTTCTAACTACACTAACTTCTAACTACACTAACGACACTTACTTCTAACTACACTAACGACACTTACTTCTAACTACACTAACGACACTAACTCCGAACTACACTAACGACACTAACTCCTAACTACACTAGCTTCTAACTACACTAATGACACTAACTTCTAACTACACTAACTTCTAACTACACTAACGACACTAACTCCTAACGACACTAACTTCTAACTACACTAACGACACTAACTTCTAACTACGCTAACGACACTAACTCCTAACTACACTAACTTCTAACTACACTAACGACACTAACTTCTAACTACACTAACTTCTAACTACACTAACGACACTAACTCCTAACTACACTAACTCCTAACTACACTAACTTCTAACTACACTAATGACACTAACTTCTAACTACACTAACTTCTAACTACACTAACGACACTAACTTCTAACTACGCTAACGACACTAACTCCTAACTACACTAACTTCTAACTACACTAACTTCTAACTACACTAATGACACTAACTCCTAACTACACTAACTTCTAACAACACTAATGACACTAACTTCTAACGACACTAACTTCTAACTACACCAACTTCTAACTACACTAACGACACTAACTCCTAACTACACTAACTTCTAACTACACTAATGACACTAACTTCTAACTACACTAACTTCTAACTACACTAACGACACTAACTTCTAACTACACTAATGACACTAACTCCTAACTACACTAACTTCTAACTACACTAACGACACTAACTTCTAACTACACTAACGGCACTAACTCCTAACTACACTAACTTCTAACTACACTAATGACACTAACTTCTAACTACACTAACTTCTAACTACACTAACTTCTAACTACACTAATGACACTAACTTCTAACTACACTAACTTCTAACTACACTAACGACACTAACTCCTAACTACACTAACCTCTAACTACACTAACTTCTAACTACACTAACGACACTAACTTCTAACTACGCTAACGACACTAACTCCTAACTACACTAACTTCTAACTACACTAATGACACTAACTTCTAACTACACTAACTTCTAACTACACTAACGACACTAACTCCTAACTACACTAACTACACTAACTTCTAACTACACTAACGACACTAACTCCTAACTACACTAACTACACTAACTCCTAACTACACTAACTTCTAACTACACTAACTCCTAACTACAATAACTTCTAACTACACTAACTTCTAACTACACTAACGACACTAACTTTTAACTACGCTAACGACACTAACTCCTAACTACACTAACTTCTAACTACACTAATGACACTAACTTCTAACTACACTAACTTCTAACTACACTAACGACACTAACTCTTAACTACACTAACTACAATAACTTCTAACTACACTAACTTCTAACTACACGAACTTCTAACTACACTAACGACACTAACTTCTAACTACGCTAACGACACTAACTCCTAACTACACTAACTTCTAACTACACTAATGACACTAACTTCTAACTACACTAACTTCTAACTACACTAACGACACTAACTCCTAACTACACTAACTCCTAACTACACTAACTTCTAACTACACTAACGACACTAACTCCTAACTACACTAACTACACTAACTTCTAACTACACTAACAGCACTAACTCCTAACTACACTAACGACACTAACTTCTAACTACACTAACGACACTTACTTCTAACTACACTAACGACACTAACTCCTAACTACACTAACTTCTAACTGCACTAACGACACTAACTTCTAACGACACTAACTCCTAACTACACTAACTTCTAACTACACTAACGACACTAACTTCTAACGACACTAACTCCTAACTACACTAACTTCTAACTACACTAATGGCACTAACTTCTAACTACACTAACTTCTAACTACACTAACTTCTTGATCAAGATTACTTCAAAGGTGTTGGGCATGATGCTCTGTTCAGCTGACTGTCTCAGGTGTTTTTTGGTGATGGCCAACTTCCCCCGGCCAATCATGTTAAAACATCACTCTGATATAAAAGAAAAGAAAAGAAAACATAACTCTGATATAAAGAAAAAAAACAAAACATAACCGATATATAAGAAAAGAAAACATAACTCTGATATAAAGGGAAAGAAAACATAACTGATATATAAGAAAAAAACAACTCTGATATAAAGGAAAATAAAACATCACTCTACTCTGATATAAAAGAAAACATAACTGATATAAAGGAAAAGAAAACATAACTGATATATAAGAAAAGAAAACAACTGATATAAAGGAAAAGAAAACAACTGATATATAAGAAAAGAAAACATAAATGATATAAAGGAGAAGAAATCATAACTGATTGATATATAAGAAAAGAAAACATTACTGATATAAAAGAAAAGAAAACATAACTGATATATAAGAAAAGAAAACATAACTCATATAAAGGGAAAGAAAACAACTGATATAAAGGAAAAGAAAACAACTGATATATAAGAAAAGAAAACATTACTGATATAAAAGAAAAGAAATCATAACTGATATAAAGGAAAAGAAAACATAACTGATTTTAAACAAACGGCTTCTGCAGTCAGGGACACGAGCATTTTGCTCGGATGGACCAGGCGAGTATTTCAGAGCAGCGTTTCACCAAACCTCTTACTTTGACATAATGTCAGTAATCATGCACGCACGCACAGAGCCCTGTCGTTCAGCCGTCAATCACAGTCAACGTTTCTTCCTCCTACAGTCTTTATTTCTCTTCAACTTGGTTATCGTTTTCCCCAGATGGCCCACATCACACCTGAATATTGCCAGGCAGCACATAATGAGAGATGTAAATGTCTGGAGAAGACTGTGGCGAGTGTGTTATCGATGACTGAACGCAAAGGCCCTAGTTGCACAAGTACAAACTATTCAACAAGTATAAAAGTACAAGTACAGTTTAAGTACACTATTTTCAAGTTTACTTTTTGCAAGTAAAATAAAAGTGCACTTGCTTTTTTTTTTGTTTAAGAGAGAAATACTAAAGGTACACTAAAGTAAATATACTGATAATGTGCCATTTATGATGAGCGGGGGATGAGGAGCAATGCTTCTCAACATGACACAAGCATTTTTCTAGACAAACACGTGTTTCAATGTGCCACTACTGGCAGGGCTGCTGTTACAGTCTGACATGCAGCCATTGGCTAAAAGTCGGTCAAATTAAAATTCACATGATTTGCACTGGAGTGTTCCAGTGGTACTTTTCTTACCGCTGTATTCATCGCATCTATCGGTGATCCTGCCGACGACAACGGTGTCCGGGCAAACTGACCGGAAACTCACCACTGATGACCTCCCTGCCGGAGAGGTCATCATCAGTGGTATTATTGCTCATACCAGCAGTTTGTCTTAGTTTGGCTCACGTGGATCAACATTATGCATGATACGCAACAGCAGCAACAACAAACAGGTTGGTGGTGAGGGAGGATAAACAGTGAAGATGAAGTGTGGTGGGGATTAGGGCATACTGTAAATGATGAAACGCTATTATGTAGGCTCCAGGTTGCAGAGTATACTGGACATAAGGTTAAATACTCCCCTGTAGTGCACCAACACACACACACACACACACACACAGGGCTATGGGTATGGAGACAGATTAATACAGTGTGGGGCTGGCATTAAACAACTGAGGGAAGGGCTGACAATGGAGTTCTCATTTCATCATCATTTCATCATATTCCGAGTTAAAAGGGACAAACTCAGCCCCCCGTCAAGGATTCAGTCAGACAGTCAGTTCCTGTCACGTCTGAGAAGCAAATCTGTAGTTATGAATACCCGTCATCGAAAGTGAAGAGCTGTACAAAACTCAGGGACTCGTGATGCTGCACCGATTCATGTGCCAGAAGAGTGGAGCACTATCCCTAAAGACACCTTGGTTAGATGTCGTCATTGCTCCTCGCATTTTGACAGAGTCAAGTCAACTCAGTCTTATTTGTGTAGCCCAAGATCACAAATGACAAATTTGCCTCAGTGGGCTTTACAGCAACACAACACCCAGTCCTTAGACCCTCTGCCTGGCCACACCTTTTCATCGACATCACACCTGATGTTTTCCTTGCTGTCCAATGGGGGGAACATCTTACATGCTGCAGCCATCCCCTGCAATGTTCTGCTGCGATGTCAGCAGCAAGCAGAGACATTTGGTCTTGAGACCGATGATCATACACCTCCACCCCCATGCAGAAAAGAATTCCTTAATTGGATTCAGGAGGGGGGGAATATGGAGGAAGGAACACCGTCAGTGTCCTTTGGTGGTCAGCAAACCATTCCCTGGTGTCCTTTGCATGGTGGGAGCATACATCAAAAGGTGGTACGTCAGGCCTTCACGAGCCTTCATTCTCAGGGACAAGACGTGTGTAGAAGCTGTCCCGGGACGGCAGGACTCTCTGGCTGCTGAATGGGCCAGCATGGGTCCTCACACCATCCGCAGGTAAAGGAATTGTCAGGCCAGTTCAAAGATCAGCAAGAGTGGACAACATACTGAGCTTTACAGCAGGGGCGTTTCTAGGTATAGGACACCTAGACGGTTGCCTAGGCCGCCACCTGCGGGGGGACGATTTGGTATATATATTTTGGGGGCAATTCAATCTCTCTGTATTTTTTAGTGATTATAACAATAAAACGAATAACACATGCGCTAAGTCTTATTCATTTGAGGGAGATGATGAGAGATGCAGCTGTTGTTAAATAGTTGACTGCACAGCAAATATTTTGTGTTTTTATATTTTGTTTTTAATAGTTTGTTTTATTATTTATAAATATTATTATGTTTGTTTGTTTTTTTATTTTTGAACTGACCACAACATGTTGTCTCCTTTTTTGTTTACCTTTTTTGCACAACTGCTGTTGCATTTTTATTTATTTCCTGTTTAGGATAGTAAAATTAAGAAGTGTCATTTCCCCTGAAAATGGCTTTATTGAGGGGGGAGGAGGAGGGGGGCTCTCGCCTAGGGCACCAGAATGGCCGGGAACGCCACTGCTCTACGGCAAGGTGTGGTGACAGGATCTTGTTTGGTGTCTGTGTCTGGATATGAGAGCAGTAAAGTGAACACCTGAGTGTATGACTGATGACATGGATGACCGAGTGAGTTTATTAATGTTGTTATTTGTGGTGCTGCAGAGTGTTGAGCTAGTTTAGCCTGGTTGTCAGCGATGTGTGTTTCCACCTCGCTGCCCCTTGTGGTGAACTACATGTTGTGGTGGAAGAAATTCTAAATATTAAAAACGCGCAGTTTGGATATTGTTTGTGGGGTTTTTTCTTTACTCTGCCACACTGCTTTAATAATGCCAACACTCTGGATGTCCACTTTGTTTTATGTTGGATTGCTTGTGAATAATAAAAAGAGGTTCTTGAGTAAAAAAAAAAAACAACAAATAAAAAACAGCGCTTTTTTATTTTAATTCAGTGCAAATAGAATATAGAAAGCATCAATGAACAACAAGCTTCCAGTATGTCTGGAGGAGTAGTAACACATGAACCACTGACAGCAGGGCCAGGACCGGGGCCACCGGGGCCACCGGGGCCAGGAGCAGGGCTGGGGCCGGGACCGGGGCCAGGGTCAGGAGCAGGGCCGGGGCCAGGAGCAGGGTCAGGAGCAGGGCCGGGGCCAGGAGCAGGGTCAGGAGCAGGGCCAGGGGTAACAGCTTTTTTGTTGTTAGCTTTACATTAGGTAGTGCTGTACTGTCTGAATTTTTGAAAAATTAATATTTCTCCCGCCTTTTCTGCATTTTCGTGTGTGTGAAAATAAATAATTGTTTTGAATATGTCACATTATTTTCCGTCACATGTCTTGTTCAGTATAGTCAAATACATTGAGGGGGTTCAGCTCTGCAACTACTCCGGATGGTTTCAGTATGTATGTAGTATGTATGTATGCATGCATATGTAACCCACATGATTACATGTACCCTGTGACGTATGTAAGTTCCACGAGTAGCCTCTAGGAGGCACACGAGCTACAGAGTTTAAACCATGCAAACAACCGTCGACAATAGAGAAGAGAAATACGGATATTTAGAAATACGGACAACTTTGACTATGGATACCTGAATTATTGATATTTGAACTACGGATATTTGAGCTACAGGACATTTGAACTACGACAAAAAAGATCCCTCCCATGAAGCTTCCTTGGTGAGCCGCTAGCCAAAGCTAAAAAGTAAACAGCTTTCTGTGTTCCATGTAATCATAGCCATTTACGTAGGATATCTTGATTTTATCCAAAGACAGATGATCTCCCGTTGAAGGAAGAAGGAAGACTCTTTTCTCTTGTGTTTTGTACGCTGCTGGAATCCTGGTGAGATAAGAGTTTAAAATCTTGAAATCTAAAGACTGACAATTTTCCATTGGTTGCTAAGCTAAGCTAACCCAGCTAAAACGTATATCTATGATCCTTAGCAGTTCCCATATGATTCAGAGCTTTAAAACCAGTCAGGACACCCGGTCCATAGGGTTTATTTGATGTAGGAATGTTAGACATTTTAATATAATAATATGCTTGTTGTTAAAAAAAAAAACTGTAAGCCCCAGTCGCCACTAGCCACCGAGCCAACTCGGGCTACATGGCATGCATGGAACCCATAGCAGCCAGCTAGACGTGAATTCACGTTGATAGTGCCGCAGCCTGGCTGCGATGACATTGTTTTTAACTGTTCTTACAGCAATAGGCTGTTGTCATTCAGCCGCATATTAGTTATATGTAGGAAATGATTTAATTCTGAGAATTGACTCTAGATTTGGGTATTTTTATTTTGTTTGTAATTGTTTGATAGAGATTGCAATTAATAAGGAATCTGTACAATTTTGTGCAGACTGGTTTTTTAGTACCCCGAACAACCCCCCTTGCTACACCCTTTTGGAACCCTTGGATACCCCCTTTGGATTGCCCCCATCATCGCCCTGGATTTGGATTCATCATCATCGCCTCTACATTAACTTGCCCCTGTGATTGTGGTAGGATCTGGACATTGCACCTTGCACAGATTGGAAGACTGAATCATTCCCCCTTTTCTTTTCTTTATTATTTTCTTTGAGTGCACTCATACTTTATTTTGGATTATTTTCTTTAATTTGTTAGTGTAGAATATGGCTGCATGAGTAATATATTAGAAGGGTATAAAATAGAATATAGATAGATATAGACAATAAATAGAATATTAGGAAGAACTTTTAAAAAGTATAATAGAGTAAAATATATATATATATATATATATATATATATATAACACATCTAATTTAGTATTGATATTGAAATAACTTGACTTTGAACTGTTGAAATAAATTGGTTTTTTTATTGTAAACTATACCCACGAGTGTGTGTGTTGTCTTTGGGGTGAGTACTAGAATCCGGTCTAGAAAAAAACCTACACCAATCTCCACTGAACTTAGACATTAGACTGGAAACTGTCCCTGCGCAAGCATAGGCCCATTCCCCTGTCGTGCAGGTTACACATACATACATACATGCATGTAAGTATGTATGAATGTATGTGTTATGACCTGCTGACATCTATTTCAGCAGGTCTGGTATATTCTCTGCACCACTGCACTTTATCACCTCTTATTTCACCTGTACAAGTCAGTCCTTGTGTGTATGTAAGTGAAGATTGTTGTGTTGTTGTGTTGTGTTGTGTTGTTATTCTATGGTAAGTACACTGAGAGAGCCACGACACCAGGGTCACGTTCCACGTAGCGCAGGCCTACATGGCCAGTAGCCCTGATTGGGACGTATGCACGTTTGTGTGTATGTATTGTGTGTGCGTCTGTGTGTACGTGCCCGGTGACGAATAAGATCTCCCCCCTCCCCGCAGCCGCTCCGCGATGTGACGTCACGCACCTCGGCACATGGGGGGGTCAGGTCCTGCACAGGCTCCGCCGTACAGACGGTTCCCCGCCCTCCCTGCGCCTCCTGCCAGTGAGCAGTCGACGAGAGCTGGTCCGCGCTGGTCTACACTGCCATCAGTTTCTCCCGGTCCGCGCTGGTCTTACGCCGCTGCCGGTTTCTCCTGGACGGGTCGGAGAGCGCTCAAAGCCAGTTGGATTTGTCGCCGGAGCAACTCGGTCCCGCAGCCTTGGAAAGCCCATTAAGTCCCGTCAGCCCGGAGAGAGAGATGGAGAAAATGGCCAGACCTCTCCCCATAAACCCAACTTTCCTGCCGCCGACGCACGGCGTGCTGAAGTCGCTCCTGGAGAACCCGCTCAAGCTGCCCTTTCACCACGACCAAGGTAAAGCCCGCCTGCCCGCCTGCCTGCGGGGGGCATGTCGGGGTTTGGGGGGGGGGGGTTTGGTCCTTAATGTTTAGTTGTTCTAATTTGCGGGCTGTCGCGTGGGAAGTGGCCGGTATGACAGCTCGGGGGCGCGTGAAGGGACGGGGTCTGCGCGTGAAGGGACGGGGTCTGTGTTGCGCACACGTTGCTTCGCTTTTGTGAGACGCCAAACAACAAGTGTGTGTGTGTGTGTGTGTGTGTGTAGCTCAGCCTGGCGGGCTGAGCTTAGCTGACAGAACACGCCGATCCCTTTAACCCGCTGGGCTGAGAGACAAGAACTCAGAGCCGTCAGCCAGAACCCCCCTCCCTCCTCCCCCCCTCCCCTCCGCGCCTCGCTGCTGGGCAGGTTGTGTTTGGTTTCACTGGATTCTTTGCTGCATGTTTTGTTTGAGTGACAGCTTTTCTGACACGACTGCTCCGAGTTTCTACTCGGAGCAACCTCTGCACCCTCTCTGCCTTGGACGTGTTTTTTTTTTCTTCTTTTCTCCCTCCCCATAAATGTATTCCAAGAGTTGTCGACAGAGGGCGCTGTTCTCGCCAGGGTAGAGGAGCGCCGCTGATGTCCATACTCAGCATTTAGCCCAGCTATTTATTTTTGGTCATGTCATTTAATGTGTTGAGCGAATTTCATTCATCACACAAACGCTGCACATGTCGCTGCCTGCTCTCTGCACCCTGCACTCTGCAGACCATGTTGTGACTGTCTGTAAACGTTCGCAGGGTTCGGAAAAGACAAAGAGAAAGAGAAAAAGTTGGAAGATGAGAGCAGCACGGCCAGCCATCCGCAGTCCGCCTTCCTCGGGCCGACCCTGTGGGACAAGACCTTGCCTTACGACGGCAACAACTTCCAGCTGGAGTACATGGACCTGGAGGAGTTCCTGTCGGAGAACGGCATCCCTGCAAACCCACCTCAGAGCGACCAGAGGCCTCAGACGCCCCAGACGCCCCAGGCCCCTCTGCAGCAGCAGCAGCAGCCGCCGCCGCCTGCTCCCCCGACACCCTCTGTTGTTGACCTCAGCAGCAGAGCCACCACCTCGGTGCACACGGGCACGGTGCCCCAAAACTGCCACCACAGTCCCAGCATGACAAGTAAGAGTGCACACAGATGAGTCAAGTATGCAAGCATTGTTGTTACACACACACACACACACACACACACGACTACATTCATTCCCTAACCCTTAACCTTAACCGTCAGAACTACATGCCTAACCTCAACACGTACCCTAACTCCTAACTCTAATCTAATCCCAATTCCAACCCTAACCCCAAACCCACTAAACCCAAGTCCTAATCCGACAACAGATCCTCGAAGGAGTGACTGGCCTAAATGCCCTCGCTTTGCAAAGAATGTCCTCACCGTTATGCTTAAAAACTCAAACAGGTCCTCACAAATATAGCCTGACGAGAACACACACACACACACACACACACACACACACACACACACACACACACACACATGCACAGGGGCTATATTGTATTGTTTGTACTGTTGCACCAGTGGGCTGTTTGCTCACCTGCCACACACACACACAGACACACACACATGTACATGCACATGACAGCTTATCACCTTTCAGGAACATATTAATTGCCCGCCTCGGGGGAGTAGTGGGGGGAGGGGCTGTGGGAGCCTGTGTGATGCACAGCGAAGGCGAGCTGTGTGCGTGGCCCTGTAATCAGTGTCCCGTCAGGCGGCGTCTGTGAGCGCGGCTCTGATGCCGCTGCCGCTTCTCTGCAAGCTGTTTCCCATTACATTAAAGCGCCGTTGTGCCCCACAGACGGAGGGTTCCGGAAAGTTTCCGAAACTCGCGTCCTCCCGTGTTGATGCACTCGCCACAAAGACCAGTACGAGATAAGAGTCCGCCCCAGGGACCTCTTCCTGGCGGCGGGGGGGAGTCGCTGTAGATTAAATGCTGAGTAGCGTCTACATGGTACATATGGAGATAATGGCGGTGAGAGTCACCCCTGTTGATAGAGGGGCCTCATCCGTCCTCTAAGAGGGGTCATTACCGGTGTATTAAATGATGCCGAAATTTAACTATTTCTCGCTCTTGCCCCTCGTAACACCAGGGGTGTAAGAAAATATCAATACACTTGAGTATCATCATATTATTTTTTGTGATACTGTATCGAGTCTCAAAACCGCTGTATCGATTTTAAATTGTTTACATGTAAAAGTTCGTGACAAACATGTTGAGTTGTGTGTAACCCCACGACCGCTAGATAACAGTGTTGTAATCCATCTTCAGCCATTTGACTCTTCCACTCCAACCCAACAACGTAAACTGAGAGAGGAAGTAGCATAAGCTCAAAGAACACAGGCCAGTGAAACCACAATATATCACCTTTCTTACAGTATCACAATATGTCGCCTTTCTTACAGTAACACAATATATCACCTTTCTTACAGTATCACAGCATATCACCTTTCTTACAGTATCACAATATATCACCTTTCTTACAGTATCACAATATATCACTTTTCTTACAGTATCACAATATATCACCTTTCTAACAGTATCACAATATATCACCTTTCTTACAGTATCACAATATATCACCTTTCTTACAATATCATAATGTATCACCTCTCTTACAGTATCACATTATTTCACCTTATAGTATCACAATGTATCACCTTTCTTACAGTATCACAATGTATCACCTTTCTTACAGTATCACAATATATCACCTTTCTTACAGTATCACAATATATCACCTTTCTTACAATATCATAATGTATCACCTGTGGGAGGGCTCAAACTGACATTTTGGAGCCGACAGTGTAGGGTTGTACTCTTCTTTGCTGTTTAGAGCTGCTTAGTACGGGTTTGATAGACACACATACACACACACCTCTGCTGTGATTGGCTACTGGACTTTGGAGTCGTAAGGAACAGGTTCAAGTCCAAGGATGCCCTCGTCCAGATTGTTAAACTTTGCTAAGCTAAACCAACGAGACGTGTGCGTCCTCTTGTTACGAAGGTGTGTCGTCGCAGCTGTTGTGTTTTTAGTAAATATTCATTTGTGTGTTGTTGTTTTTTTGTGCAGCGTTTGATTTGGCACCGCCTTTGGCGGAAGTGTCTGTGTGTTTCTGTCCTGAACAGTCCACTCCAAGCACCAAATCTACAACATGTTATGGTAGTTGTTGTAGTTGTATTGAAGTTTTATTGTCGTTCATTTCAAACAGTCTTGTGTAGAGGGCATTTGCTGCACGACAGTGTTGCTGTAGTCGGTGCAGGCCCAGGTTTTTGGCCGTGTCTGGTGATCCGTCGTGCATCAGTGCTACACGCTTTGGTGTTCAGCTGCTGGCCGCAGAACAGATTCCCTCCCGCTGTCTTGCCCCTTGTTTTACGTTCAGGAAAGACGACAAAGCTAAGATGTGGAGTCGCCTCGACCCGTAAAGCTCAGTCTGTCATCCGTCCTGTGGCGGGTACAGGTGGAGCCGGAGAACCACCCCGAGGCGCAGGAGGTGCAGGAGGTGCTAGTGTGTGCGAGCTGTGTTTTAGTCTGTGGGTGTTTGTCTGCGTGTGTGGACGTGTGCATGTGTGCATGCATGTGTGCATGCATGAGCGCTGGTGTGTGTGTGTGTGTGTGTGTTCTGTAAGGTCCCCCCCCCCCGTGTTTTTTTTCTCCACATTACCTCTCACGTGAAAACAGCGGAGGCTTCTGGGCCATGTGACGGACACATGTGGGTGCCGTGTGCAGCGCTCTGTGCTGTAAACAGGAGCTTGTCACGGCATGAGCCTCTCCGGCCCCTCCCTCCCTCCCTCCCTCAATCACTCTCCCTTTAACACTCTCTGTTCCCCATTGACTCGTCCTGGCCCTCCCTCCCTCCGCTCTTGTTCTGCCAGAGCCTGGATTTGGAGACTCGGCTGAGGCACAGCCTGTACCTTGCTGAGATCACATGGCCTTGGGTGTGCTGGGATCACGTGGGCGCAGTATTGTTCCAGCTAGTCTGGCCTAGTCGAGCGGCCACAGACACCGTCCACAACATCCAGCGTCCCTACCCAGCGCTCCGCTCGCAACCGACACAGCGGGGCGCCGGGAGCTTTGTTACCACAGCGGATAGGTTATCCAGCGACTCGGGCAAACGGACTACGGGCGCTGAAGGGTGTTAGGGGCCGTCCTAATGTTGGCAGGGGCCAAAGGGGAAGTTGGATGTAGGTGAGGATGAGGTCAAAGGGTGTGTTCTGTGTGATGCACTTGAACACAAAGGAAGTTTAGTTAGTTTAGAAAATGCATAAACAAGGGGCGTCCGGGTGGCGTCACGGTCGATTTCGTTGCCTACCAACATGGGGATCGCCGGTTCGAATCCCCACATTGCCTCCGGCTTGGTCGGGGCGTCCCTACGGACAAAATTGGCCATGTATGCGGGTGGGAAGCTGGATGTGGGTATGTGTCCTGGTTGCTGCACTAGCACCTCCTCTGGTTGGTGGGGGCGCCTGTTTGGGGGGGGAGGGGGAATTGGGCGGAATAGCGTGATCCTCCCACGTGCTACGTCCCCCTGGTGAAACTCCTCACTGTCAGGTGAAAAGAAGCGGCTGGTGACTCCACTTGTATGGGAGGAGGCGTGTGGTAGTCTGCGGCCCTCCCCGGATCAGCAGAGGGGGTGGAGCAGAGACCGGCACGGCTCGGAAGAGTGGGGTCATTGGCCAAGTACAACTGGGGAGGAAAGGGGGGGGGTAGATTTGAAAAAAGATGCATAAGCAAAGTGCAGAGATGTGAGCATGAAGCACACGACAGCTCCGTCTCGTGGGACGGCGCTGCAGCGGTTCTGAGCAAACCCGTTGAAATGATCCAACGTGTTTGGATGAGCACACAGCGGCGTCGGAGCACGCTCCGTAAACGGACTTGTCAGTGTTGCTCTCGTTAACGTTTGCCTACTCTCACATGTTTTTAGGCTGTTCTGTACGTATAACACTTGTGTTTCCTGAATGAGGGTCACGGTCACTTCCTTATCAACAAAAAGAGTCCTCTCTTGGCATTTTCATGTGTCGCGGTGTGGCCTCGTGGGCAGGATCGGTATGTTCTGCCCAAACAGTTTTGTGTAACGAAGCCCTCTTGGCTCATGTACCATGTCAGCATCTGACAAAACAGTGTGATGCTTATGGGAATCCTGCAGGCTGTGATTCGAGTCTGGCGTACTGATATTTTAGGATTTAACTAAGTACGCCGTTTCTGCAAGCCTCCTGATTTTGCAGCGATTAACTTCATGGGCCCAAGATAAGCGAACAAGTGAGACATTCTGCAAATACAGAAACCTCTTTGAACGGTCCTGGGTTACTTAATGCCACTTATAGAGAAAATCCCTTTATTTTATTTTAGCTCTCCAGAAGTGTCCAGTGAGAGGAGGAACAACAAACCTTTTTTTTTTTTTGTTTCCAGGGTCACACCCGGGTCAGAGTTCTGCAGCTTTCTTTGTGATCTTCCACAATGTCAACAACCGATCCCAAACCTGAATCCCGTTATCGCTGTGATATTTAAATCCGGACCGCCTCCGACACAAATCCAAATCCACTGATGCAAAACCCACTGGATTAGTCATCTGGACAAATGCAAATGTCATACTGAGTGTGCGTCCGGGGTACGACGTTAAACCGCAACCGCCGGGTCGTCAGCGACTAAACCGGCCCCCCCACTTCCCCCCTTGGGTTGTTGTGAGGAGGGTACGTGGACACCCAGCAGGACTAAAATCAAAACCTGTCAAAGGGCAGATGAGTTCCTCTGTGAACCAGCGGCCATCCATACCTGGAGAGGAGATGGGGACCACCAGGTACTGCCCCCTACTGACACACAGTGATGACTCAACCCTGTTGAGGCATCAGCTGTGCTCCTGTGACCTCCATAGGTTACGGAACTGATGATAATGATGATGATGATGATGATGATGATGATGGCGGCATTGAGTGTAAAGTGAATTTCACCGACAGTGCCACGTTTGGCACACGGTTTTCAACAGAATTTCGGTTTGCGTATCAGGGTCCTGTTTATCTGGGTTTGTGCACGGTCCCAGCCAGCTCGGCCATTCGTGGGTGGCTTCCTTGCTACCGTGTTGGGCTTGTTAAATTTGGACTTCCTGCCGGGCGGTGGAACGATTTTGCAGTCATCGAGCCCACGTTTGACAACTACTTCCTTTACTGCTCTAAATGAGCTGCGGCGAGGCGGAGGCCGCCGCGGGTCAGGGAGCTGGTTGTCGCTCAGTCTCGGGTCACCGCTCGGACCCTGTGACCATCGGCGGTGCAGCGTGTCGCTGTATTTTTAGTGCCTTAATGAGGAGTTCAAGATGGAACTGTAAGGTGATTAGGCGAGTGGAGCTATTTCCGGAGGAACGGTTCGGCTCATCTGCTCGTTGTGCGGACGGCTCGTTTAAACCCGACACGTCGTCTTAAGACGGTGTCTAATTTAAATTATTAAGCCGCTTTCTGTCTCTTGCAGTACCCACGAGTATTTTACGACTGGCTGGTGAGCCCGTGTATTACTGCAGTTTAATTTTAGACCACTGGGATATGAAAAGCAGGTAAATCCCACAAAACGGCCCCTTCGTGAGGTGCAAACAGGTGAAACGAAGCCACGAGGAAGTCTTTATTTAAACACCCATAAGAAGGCATCCACTTCCTGCTAGAAAGCTACGATTTGCACTTTTTGTTGGCATTTGCCTCCTGTCCGAGTGTCTCTCAGATCGTTTCTGTTTCCAGCACGGACAGGAAACACCTCGCGCCAACCCGCGACCACGAACCAACGCACCGGCGTGTGTTTCTGTCGCCGCGGCTGCACTAACGGGCCCTGTCAGTTACCTCGGCAACACTTGCGGTCTGCTGGTGTTTGGGCCGCCGTCTGACGTTTACCTCACATCACAACAAGAGCCAAAAGCAGCTTTGGCCCGACGCTGCTCCATCAGGTCAAAGGTCAGCGGTGTTGACCGGCAGTCATGGCAAGCTTGTACTGAAAAATCTGGGTCACAGCGTTTGTGCTGACAGCACATGGACAACATGCGTAGCGGTTTGTTGAGCCTTGTCTTGTTTTGTGTTGTTTCTGCTGTATTTTCGTAGTGGCCCGGGTGCTGCGTTGCTTGTCAGGTGTTTAGTTAAAGAGCGAGTGTTGAAAACAGCTGTTCCACTTGTCTGCACCACAAACGCATCGCCACTTATGTCACGAACCACTCGGTCATAACGCCATTGTAAGGACGGAAAATTAACTCACAGGGAGTCAAATCATCGTCCACTGTCGACCTAAGCCATCCATCCACCCATCCTTCCATCTATCCATCCACCCATCCTTCCATCTATCCATCCACCCATCCTTCCATCCATCCACCCATCCTTCCATCTATCCATCCATTATCCGAACTGCTACCCCTGCTCTCGGGCTCACGGGGATGCTGGAGGCTTTCCCAGCAGTCACTGGGCAACATGGGGGAGACACCCTGGACAGGCTGCCAGACCATCACACACACACACACACACACACACACACACACACACACACACACACACACACACACACACACACACACACACACACACACACACACAGAGTAATGCCAATTCACCTGACCCACGGTGGCGCAGTGGTTAGCGTGGTCACCTCACTGCAAGGAGGTCCATGGTTCGAGCCCCGGGGTGGTCCAACCTTCGGGGTCATCCCGGGTCGTCCTCTGTGTGGAGTTTGCATGTTCTCCCCGTGTCTGCGTGGGTTTCCTCCGGGTGCTCCGGTTTCCTCCACAGACCTAAGCTATATAAAACTCAAACCAGTGGGACAAACCTTGCACAGCAGAGGCTGTAAAGGCACAGGATGAATCTTTCTGATGTGCCTTCATTCAGTTCAAACATGAAACCTGGTTGTCTGAAATCAGTTTTTACCAGGGTGTTGGGGGGCTTTTTTGTACGTTTATTTTTAGCGGCTGTGTGACATCACCACCTGGTGGTTGGACCGTGTAACTACACGTGCCCTTCTGACGCAGCCCAGCCTTGTTAAATGTTGTTTACCATCCTGGAAAGGCTCCCACAGCTCATAGCTGTCATCAAGAGTTGCTCGCATCATGTTTTATAGCATGATCAGATGATGAGAACCGACATTCCCTCTCAAGGATCAGCCCCACAAAAACAAAACACAACAAACAAACAAAACAAGCGCAGGCAAAGAGAAAAGAAACGGAGACTTCTAAGGAAATCACGTCAGCTCCCCCTCAAAGGGCCCCTCACTCCTTTTTCTCCTCTCCGTGCTTGGCCCCTGCCCCCCTGGACCCTGCTGCCCGGCAGTGGGGCAGTACGGGGAAAACACGTGCTGCTCCGTGACGCCTTCAGCCGTCCACTTTCCACTGAAGTGGCAGGTGTCACTGTAACGGTGTTATTCCTGTATGTTTTCCTGTCATTTTAGCTGGAAGAAGCACTTCCGGTGTTGTGGAAGTGCAGCCATGCTGACTTCTGCTGACAATCAATCAAGCAATCAAATCTTACTTTATTCAGACACATCGGACAACAACACAAAAATACAGCTAACAGCAGTTCACAAGTCCACAATGATTAAGACCTAGACAGACATTTGTTCCAGTGTTTCCAGAAACAAGAGGAGTAGCTTGTGTCTCTTTGTGCAGGCTCAGTTAACAGCATTATAATTACATTATTGGAGTCAATTAATCGACACATATAAAATTCCTCAGCACAGCATGAAAAGTGGGAACATTACTAATCACACACATGTGACTTGCACTTGTCCATCTTGGAAGCTTGAGCAAGACTCTGGATGCATCATTATATGCTACCTGCAGCGTTTTCATTGTTGCTTTGCTATATAGTCGCACCACAGGTGGGCTGTATAGAGTGGAGTACGGTAGGCCCTAAAAAGAGCAGTTTTAACATCATCTGTACACACATGATGTTTGCGTGCCACCATATTGGTTTGTGCATAAAGTCTGCAACACTGGCGCTGCACATCATCGTCATCACATAGATCATTCCTGATCGTGTGAGCCAGACGTTCTACTGTGTTCACCACATCTACTGCTTGGTCTGCCAAGAAGAATGGAGGACCATGTTGCTTCTGATCCTCCTTGGTTTTAGCAGTCATGACAACACTCTTTTCAGAGTTAAATGTGATGTCATGCTGCACACCATAACTTGAGCAGACCCTGAGCGGTGCTGTAGGCCAGCACTACGAGGAGACAGGAGGACTAAGTCATCAGCGTACATCAGATGGTTAGTAAGACTACTCCCGCCACACAGCTCCCATGAAATCAAAAGTGTGTTTTCATTCTTGTCACCTCGTTTATCAGCGTCACATTTGGTGTTGAACCGATCCAAAACAGTGTTGAACAAATGTTTCACTGAAAGGAAATTGTTTTATATTCGTGTTTATAAGAATAATTTTTTTTTTGTCTTCCTGCACTTGAAGATGTACGTTAACAAAAACCTAATGAGTGAACGGGAGCGAGATTGAGACGAGACCCGTGATCGTCATTCATTTATTATCCAGTTGAAACTAGCCAATAGCATACCAATATCCACATTTTTCTAAAAATACTCACCCATGATTGGCTGTCACTCAATTTAACCCCCCCCCCACACACACACAAATCCCACCTGACTGTGCAGTTTTAATTCAGCTATACATCAAATGGCAGAAGTTTGTGGTGATACAAATGCTGTTTCCTGTGTCCCTTATTTACTACTAATTACTATGAAGTCGTTACTCCCACATAGCAAACCTGCTGTGGCCTGGACCCGTCCCACACCGACACTTCATCCGGCCCACATACTGCGTAGAATGATGGCACTTGGGCGGTCCGCTCCTGTTTGCCAGATTTGGGCCAGAACCAAGCCATAGCAATGCCGCATGTGCCACATATTTGCCAAAGGTGGCCCATATCTGTTTTGTGATATTTGGACCATATTCACCATTTACCACACGGACCACTTCAGGGTCACATCCAGATCACATGTTGCTCAGAGCAACGCAGCTTTGCCAAAAAAGGCCCACATTTGATTTGGCATATTTGGGCCACATTTGCTATTATACATGTGGGCCACTTCAGGCTCACATCCAGTTTGTCAGGGCCAGAAGAAGGCCATCAGTGCTGCATCACTGCCTGCAATGGCCCACATCCGCATGCTGTCTGGGCTGTGATTCATGCTGCTGTGTACATCCAGTTCATTCCAGCAGATTACAAAAGTTGGAAACAAGCTTGGAAATGTCTAAAAAAAGATGCCCAAATTTGGGAACTCGCTGGTGATAAGTTTGTAATTTGTAATTTTTTTTTTCTGTCAGCGCTGCCCTCAGCCCGAGACACCCCGAGCCCCATCGACCCAGAGTCCATTCAGGTGCCGATGAGTTACGAGCCCGACCCGGCTGACCTGGCGCTATCCAGCGTGCCCGGCCAGGAAATCTTTGACCCAAGAAAACGCAAATTCTCGGCGGAGGAGCTGAAACCACAGCCCATGATCAAGAAAGCGCGCAAGGTTTTCATCCCTGAAGACCTCAAGGTAAACACCTCCTCCTCCTCCTGTTGTCATTCTTACCATGCAACTTACTGTCACGTTTGTTGGCGGTGTTAGGTAAGATCTCTTGTTTTGGCAGAGACATGAGAACTTCCAGTTTTTAATTGTTACGTCGGAGAGAAGGAGGACACATTCTGCACCAGGGAACACAAGGTGGTTTTAAGCACACAGTGTAAGCCCAGATAGCAAAACTGCTGTGGCCCGGACCCGTCCCACACCTGACACTTCATCCGGCCCACATACTGCGTGGAATGATGGCACTTGGGCAGTCCGCTCCTGTTTGCCATAGCGATGCTGCATGTGCCACATATTTGCCAAAGGTGGCCCATATTTGTTTTGTGATATTTGGGCCATATTCACCATTTACCACACGGGCCACTTCAGGCTCACATCCAGATCACATGTTGCCCAGAGCACTGCAGCTTTGCCAAAAAAGGCCCACATTTGATTTGGCATATTTGGGCCATATTTGCTATTATACATGTGGGCCACTTCAGGCTCACATCCAGTTTGTCAGGGCCAGAAGAAGGCCATCAGTGCTGCATCACTGCCTGCAATGGCCCACATCCGGATACTATCTGGGAGAGGGCCGCTGGCTCGATGCCAAACCCAATTACATTCTCCAACATGCAGGCAGTAAAAACGGTACTCTGACTGATCAAGCCATTCATATGATTACCATTTCCTCATAGTCTGAATAGCAATTTGAAAGGATATAAAAGAGCCACACACAGGTGAATACGCATGTAGACAACACGCATGTAGACAACACACAGAGGCAAAGTCGGAAATGTTTATCTGATTTCTTTTTAACGTGACGCTGTGGCCTCATGCAAAAATATCCCAGTGCAAAAAGGAAGGTTGGATAGATGTTTCAGTTGTCAAACCGTCACCAGTGTCCTCATCCAGCCAGGGGCAGCAGTGCGGTGCAGGGCAGGAAATACCCAAGAGAAGCCAGCATTTGTTCAGGACACTGACGGTGGTTTGATAACCAAAATGTTTGTCCTGTTTCACGTTTTGCACTTGATCACTTGATCATTTGTGCACCAGACTTAAGCTCAGTGTGAAGATAAATTAAATAAAAAAGTGACACTAAAGATTTGATAACAGGGGGCGTCCGGATAGCATAGCGGTCTATTCTGTTGCCTACCAACCACGGGGATCGCCGGTTCGAATCCCCGTGTTACCTCCGGCTTGGTCGGGCGTCCCTACAGACACAATTGGCCGTGTCCAGGTGGGGAGCCGGATGTGGGTATGCGTCCTGGTCGCTACACTAGCGCCTCCTCTGGTCGGTCGGGGCACCTGTTCGGGGGGGGACTGGGGGGAATAGTGTGATCCTCCCACGTGCTACGTCCCCCTGGTGAAACTCCTCACTGTCAGGTGAAAAGAAGCGGCTGGTGACTCCACATGTATGGGAGGAGGCATGTGGTAGTCTGCAGCCCTGCCCGGATCAGCAGAGGGTTCGGAGCAGAGACCGGGACGGCTCGGAAGAGTGGGGTAATTGGCCGGATACAATTTGGGAGCAGAAGGGAGAGAAAAAAAAAGAAAAAGATTCAATAACAGTTTTTAAAAAAATTTATCCAAGCCAGAAAAATATAAATGAATCCCTCTTACAAAAAATAACGAGCAAATAAAATCTTTTGACAGCAAAAATGTTTGCAAAATTTGCCGAGGCCACGGTGCAGGGAGCAGGCTACAGTGCTGCAGTACACCAAGATCAGTAGTACAGTGATCATAAGAGTATTATTTTGTGGTACAGTGATCATAAGAGTATTATTTAGTAGTACAGTGATCATAAGAGTATTATTTAGTATTACAGTGATAATAAGAGTATTATTTAGTAGTACAGTGATCATAACAGTATTATTTAGTAGTACAGTGATAATAAGAGTATTATTTAGTAGTACAGTGATCATAACAGTATTATTTAGTAGTACAGTGATCATAACAGTATTATTTAGTAGTACATTGATAATAAGAGTATTATTTAGTAGTACAGTGATCATAAGAGTATTATTTAGTAGTACAGTGATCATAAGAGTATTATTTAGTAGTACAGTGATCTTAAGAGTATTATTTAGTAGTACATTGATAATTAGTGTTATTTAGTAGTACAGAAGAAAAGTCAGAGGGAACCAACAGACTTGAACACAGGTCCTAACCCATGTTTTGGTTCTGCCTGGTTATGGTGCAGGATGACAAGTACTGGGCCCGGCGCAGAAAGAACAATGTGGCGGCCAAGAGGTCACGAGATGCTCGGCGGCTGAAGGAAAACCAGATCGCCATCCGGGCCGGGTTTCTGGAGAAGGAGAACTGCGCGCTTCGCCTGGAGGTAGCAGACTTGAGGAAGGAGCTGGGCCGCTGCAAGAACGTTTTGGCTAAATACGAGGCCCGGCACGGGCCCTTGTGAGCCCCCTCCTCTCCACGGAGACGTCCCTGCAGAACCCCCCCCTTTTAATCCCACCTACCCGGCTCTACCATGAGTTTGAAGGACAATGTGTCTCTTTTGGTGGCAATGACCCCCCCACCCCTACCTCCAACCATGCCCCCATCACCATCTCTCGCTCTCCCTCACTCTGTTTCTCCAGCAGCATCCTGTATGATTCTGGTATTACAACAGTCATCATCACATCACAATTTTATCATGAGTGTCTGTCCATCAGTACGTTAACCTGTAAACGTCAGTCGACACATACACACGGATACTCAACCCCTCCCCAACACACACACACACACACACACGTATATATACATGCATTGCCCTCACCTATAAATGAGGAGTTTTAATGAGCCAACCTATCAGCTGAGTTCCTGCCCAGCCGCCCCTTTTTCCTTCATCGGTTCAAGTTGCAGACGATGCCATGCTGTTCGTCACTGACTTTCGTATCCCTTTTATACGTATGACGAGGACTGAGAACTGTAATTGTACTATTTGTGTTCCCACCATTCCCTCCTGTGTGTTCATCCAGCGCTGCGCCACCATCTTGACTCTTCACTCCGCTTCCTCTTTACTCTAAGCGTCCCACATGTGAAGATTCTCTCTGTCCCGTGATTTGTACTCTCGCCTTTCTTCTCAACAGAGGTATGCTGCATCTTCTTCTTTTGACAATTTTTAAAATCGGCGACGTTCATGTTGTATTTTAATTGTTACTCCGTGGCTCCATTTCCCCACAAACGTAGTGCTAAAAGACGAGGGACATGATCAGCGCAGGCCTCTAGCTTCATACCTAGCATCGCCATGCTACTACTACTACTCCTATTACTACTACTACTATTTTTTGCTGCTCCCGTTAGGGGGCGCCACCGCGGATCATCCGTTTCCATCTCTTCCTGCCCTCTGCATCTTCCTCTGTCACACCAGCCACCTGCATCCCAGATAGCAGACACATTTGGGCCTAATCTGGGGCACTTTTGGTACTTAGGGCTCAGTTACGGCACTGGCAAGTCTTGTGTGGGCCAGACGTGGCCCAAATGTAATGAACCGGGCTTGACTTGGGATACAGCACATACTGTGTTGGCCAGATGTGGCCAAAATGTGGCTGAGTTGAGGCAGCCACACTCACCCTGAGTCAACGCCGTCATTCAGGCCAAATGTGGGCCGTAGGAGAACTGCAGATGTGGGCCATATGTGGGCCAAAGATCCTTTGCTATCTGGGATGCCCTCTCTCACCACATCCATACCTCTTCAGCCTTCCTCTTTCCTCTTCCCTGGCAGCTCCATATTAGCATCTCCATATTAGCACTTAATCAACCGTTCCTCTCTGAACGCAGAATGGCAAGGCAGAATTGTATTGCCATGGAAAGCCAACGTTTCCTGGACCAGTACCCTGACGATAAGCAATAACTACTGAAAGGAAGCAACTCTCAACTACCCCTTCGCACCCTGGTCGGCGGACCTCTGCCGGTCTTGATGCGAGGCCATGTAGGCACCCAATATGGCGGCCATGTTCCCCTCCTGCTTTCACTGCTGTTCTCTCCCTCTCTCTCTCTGTCTCTCTGTCTCTCTCTCTCGCTCTCTCTCTCTCTCTCTCGCTGTCTCTCTCTCTGCACTAATGCGTTTCCCACAATCTGACCTGGTGCAATTTTTCCACTTGCTCACTCAAATCTACTCTGCCTGATGTTTATCTCTCTTTCTTTTTTTTAATATAAATTGCTATAATTGTTATTATTAATACTACTCTTGACATCGGTATTGTTTATCTTTTATCACCCTCCATGTTTAAATCAGATTCCAGCATGATATTTGTTTGTTTTGGGTTTTTTTTTCCAGAGAACACGTTAAAACTAAACCGTTTGCAAGTCATCTGGCAAAGCTGTTGACCATGTTGTTGTTTTCTGTTGTTGTTTTTCTCCTGCCCTTCTCTTAGCATGGCTAACGTGTGTGTTTCTTTTAGAAATCGATACAGATATCTGCAGTCTCTATTTGTAGCGAGATGTGTGCTTTCTTTTGAGATGGCTGTATGAATGTAAAAGATGTTGACGGGGGATAAAGGTTGGATGGTGTTGTCCAATACTGTGGTTCATTAACCCAATCAATTTGTTTACGACAGACCAAACCATTCAGAGCAGAGATATGATATATTGGTTATGATAGATGTTTATATAACGCTATTCTATAAGCTGTTCTTTTGTAAAGTGTTTTTCCTATACATAACTGTGTATTTTAAAGGCACAACAGATTCGGAGTATCATTAAAGAATACATCTATATTGCTTAAAGACAAACCAATATCCTGGTATTTTGATATTCTCTATATGCTAGCTAGGATGTGGTAGTTTTGCAGGGACCCGTGGTTTGTTTTAGCAGCACCCGGCTGCCCGGGCATCCCGACCAACACTGCCCAGCCGCTGCAGAGGCCTCCTTTCCACCTGTCCTCGTTCGTGGAGGGGCCGGGGTGCAGTTAAGTCAACAGATGGGGCAACTTAAAATGTAGTTACATCCAGAGGTGAGGCTGCAATTGAATACTCCTTAATAGGTGAACGCCGGAGTGAATTTCTAATCATCACACGCAAGAACTCCACTTGCAGTTGGAGTCAAGATGGGCGTCCGGGTGGCGTGGCGGTCTATTCCGTTGCCAACGAACATGGGGATCGCTGGTTCGAATCCCTGTTTTACCTCCGGCTTGGTCGGGCGTCTCTACAGACACAGTTGGCCGTGTCTGCGGGTGGGAAGCCGGATGTGAAGAGTAGGGTAATTGGCCAAGTACAGTTGGGGGGGGGGGGGTTTCAACTGCGCCAATACGCGTCTTGGCATCGTTGACTTTATATGTAATCTCGTCGCGCGAAGAAAATTGCTTTGCTTTCGGTGTGAACACAACATAAGGCTCCGCAGTGACACATCTCCCACACGTGGTCGGTTGTAATGTTGTGTGGCGTGCAAGCGTTTGCTGATCCTGGCTCAGTTTGCTGATCCTGGCTCAGAGTTTGCTGATCCTGCCTCAGTTTGCTGATCCTGGCTCAGAGTTTGTTCGATGTTATTGATGCAATCCAAAGTTGGATGCGATGTAAAATGAATATTTTCCTAACACAATATGGTATCAATTAGTGTTGTGTTTCTTTTTTTTCTTCTTTTCCCTTCCCCAGGGCAGTACCCTTATGCTTGTGTCTGCTAAGCTTATCTGCACAAATATATATATATATATATATATATATATATATATATATATATATATATATATATATACAATGTGAGCAGGGTTTGTAGTAGTGAACCCCCAGAAAATGTTTCTAGATCTCTTGGAGCGCGTCTCTGATTATCTATTTGTATGAAATCATAGGAGAAAGCCAATATTAAATACATACGTATCCCAGATTTACCTCACTGTATAGTGAATTCACTACCTCACCCGCAAATGGATGAAAGAAAGCGTAATTCTGAGTCTATTCCAGTGCCTTGAATACACCGACTGTTCCCCAGTCGCTTCAGCAATGTACCGCCTCATCACAGCATCACTCGGGTAGTAGGTTCAGATCTGCACTGAAGGGCTTCGTAGTGCGTTCAAGAAAACATGTCTCTTCTTATTTTGGACACTACAATGGACTTATAACCGTTGTATTCATGGCAACACCATAGACTGTTTCAGAGTGTATAGAAACAAAAAGGAATATGTTGTCTCGTGTGTCACGGAATGGATGCATAGCATTGATGTGTGCTGCTGTTCAGCCCTTGGCCTCTTGCTGTCTCTGTAACTTGTAGTGTCGAATAAACTCTTTACTGATCCTCCTTCTCAGCCTCTCTTCTTTTGCCTCAGCTCCACCCACGCTTGTTCTTTCAAGATTGGGCGGCAGGGGGCGTCCTGGGTGGCGCGGCGGTCTATTCCGTTGCCTACCAACACGGGGATCACCGGTTCGAATCCCCCTGTTACCTCCGGCCTGGTCGGGCGTCCCTACAGACACAATTGGCCGTGTCTGCGGGTGGAAAGCCGGATGCGGGTATGTTTCCTGGTCGCTGCACTAGCGCCCCCTCTGGTCGGTCGAGGCACCTGTTCGGGGGGGGGAACTGGGGAGGATAGCGTGATCCTCCCACGTGCTATATCCCCCTGGAGAAACCACGTGTATGGGAGGAGGCATGTGGTAGTCTGCAGCCCTCCCCGGGTCAGCAGAGGGGGTGGAGCAGAGACCAGGACGGCTCGGAAGAGTGGGGCAGTTGGTCGAATACACTGGGGAGGAAAAAGGGGGGGAGGGCACAAAAGAAGAAGAAGAAGATTGGACGGCAACTGCTCAGGAGGCAGAGCAGGTGGTCTGGTGAACGGAGGGTTGCTGGTTCAATCCTCGGCACCTCCTGGGAAGAATTGTGGCGGTGTCCCTGAGGAAGACGCCTGACCCCCACTGCTCCCGACCAGCTGCTTGTGACCTTGCCTGTGTAGGGTACGCGACTACTCTGAGTATAGTCGTATGTGATTGGGTTAGTATCCGGCAAGCCTCCTCCGTTGTGGCCAATCAGAGTGAGGTTCTCTAACACGCCGGGGGGGGGAGAAGAAGAGAGGCGGTGCGCGGGTCGCTGAACAAATAGAAGAGAGAGACACGTACTGCACGTGTTGCCGTCTCCCAGAATCCTTTGGGGCGAATCCGTGTTTCCCGGGGTGCGTCGGAGAAGGCGCCCTGCCTGGAGGCTGCGAGTGACCGCCAGCTAGCATGAATCCCCCCCGACTAGCCGTGGAGTGTTTGACCCGGTCCTGGACTGAGGACTGGGACGTCGGTGCCGTGAGTTTGAGAGCAACGTCTGCCATTGTTGTAGTGCGCATGAGGGACGAAGAGGATTGTGGACACGTTACTAGTAGACATTAGTGTTTAGTGATGGACTCTCTCCAGCGCTAGTTTAGCACCGCACTGGATTAGCCTACAGTGCTAACGTTAGCCTATGTGTCGGTGGAGCTAGCTAGCTCCCGGGTCGCAGTGGCTCGTTAGCTCTCAGTGTGTCCGGATGAGGTGTGGGGTGCTGAGAAGAGGACTCGGAGGACAGTCGTGTTGTCTGGTTGTGTGGCGGGAGATTTGCTGCCTGAGTGAACGTTATTTCAACAGCGGTGTGAACATTGGACGCGTTGCATCGCTGGTGGCGCCATCTAACGTCCACAGGGAGTCACGTAGACTACAGGCACGTCACGTGGTTTGCCCTGCCCTACAGGCGTCTATCCAGCGGCTCGTCTCGTGTGCCCAGGACCCATCAGACTGGTATTTGGGTCAGTTCCGTTATCACTCATTACTAGCCTGTGTTAACAAACCACCTGAACTGTTTGTGTTTGAACATTCATTGGCTTTGATGCTCAACATTTAGAGTGAGTTTCTCATCTGAGGTTGTGTTGATATTGTGTGTACCAAGAGACACTGTGTATACAATGAAAGTCAAACTCTTGTTTTGTTTTGTGCATTTTATTTTGTGCCATCGTCATCCTATAGTGTTACATCCAATTCATGCTAAACTGTTGCTGCCTATTGGTTCATCTTCCCTGTGTTTGGAGTTTAGGGCTTATTACAATACTTACCTGAGGGTTTAGCAGTATTCTGGGGTTGTGTACTTACCTTGGAGTAGGGGCGTCTCAGCTGTCCTGCTGGTTCTGGGGAGGGAGGGTTATGCTGAGTTGGACCCACAGCACAGCATCTACACGTCAGGGGCTGCCGTGTGAGATACCTTAGCCTGAAGCCCACCCCACCATATCTTATAGGGTGTAACGCACTAACCACTCTGGACTGAGACTAACTGCATTGGGAATGGGGACCCAGATCCCTTCATTAGCCTAATCTGTCAAAGTAAATAAGTACTGTTACTACCCCTACAAGGCGTGGCTTATTATGCCCATGGCTGACACCTTCACTAGTGTACGAGTGTGCGTTGCTGAATGTGAGGCCTTAATTAACTGAAAAGGCCTTTGAGTGGCGTTGCAGTTAGAGCGGTGCAATATAAAATGCAGTCCAAGATAGTGGAGGCTACTAATAACAAAACCATGACAAAGTAAATGCTATAAGATAGTGTGCTGCCTCCACTTATCTGGAGTGTTCTCGTTTCCCACCGCAAGCATCCGAATGCCCGCTTTAGCCCAGGAGGGCTCTAGAACGTAATCCTAGCTCCTGCCATCTGTAAGCAGAAGGGCCACCTTCTGAATGCCCCTGGCTTTGGGCCTGGCCCCGTTCCTCTCGGTGAAGATGTTTTCAGCCGTGTAGCCAATAGCCCCCCTGTCATTGTATTTCCCCCCGGGTAGCAAATGTTGTGAGCGGCTCGCTTCACGCCCTCCGCGGCTCCCTAGGTTGAACTCAGTAGTGGGGCGGTCACTATAGCAGACCACGGCCACCCGTGTCTTTTCGGGTCCCACGTCAAGACTCCACCAGGTTGGCCATCAGCATGCTGCCTCCACTTATCCGGAGTGTTTTTGTTTCAGCTCCAGATGTGCCGAGGAAAGACTCTAGTCCCCCCAACAGTAAAAGGCCATCTCACACAAACCTAATCAACATTCAACAGCTGTTGTGGTGTTTTCCCCCTCACACTGATCGCCTTGGACTAACTCAGATCCTGAAACAAAGGAATTCGTCTGCTCACAGTAAATGATTAGCTGATTGCCTGTGTGTGTCTGTGGGGTGGGAATTAAAACTGGGAAATGCTTCTAAAAGAATTGATCTGACTTCTGGAAATGACTTTTATTGTCATATTAGAAAGGTAGTATTCAATGTGGTGGAAGAGCATTCATGTATTTGCAGCACCATTAACAGCCAATGGAATAAACAAAGAAAGACCCCCCCTCCCACCCAGCCCCCCCAACTACAAAGACAAAGACAGTATAAGAATATGATCATCTGAAACAACATTACAAACATTACAAAACAGAGTGGTCAAGGTATCGATGAAACATTTCAGAATTGCCACAGTTACAAAAAAAAACAAAAAAAGTCAGATTTATATGCAGATCCACATTAAGGGAAAGTATCAAGACATGATTTTCGAATCAGTAAAGGCTTTTACAAGGAGCCACGAGAGCGAGTCGGAAGTCCTCGTCGTCATCACCACAAGATGGCGTTACTGGATCTAAACTTTCTTGGCCGACGGGATCTAACTTGTGCAGAACACTCAACAACCGGTCTTCCTAGTGGTACAATGTGTGGCAAATACTCACAGAACCCATGGAAATGGTAGTGTTCCTGAACTATACAGAGCACTCACACACACACACACTGCGTTACTGTCCATCCCTCATGAAACCAGAAGAAGAACCAGTATGGTTTTTACTGAGCTTCCCCCTCTAACCATCACTGTTCACCCCAACCTGCATTACCTGCTGTGGTGGCCATGTGCACAGGAGAGTCCCGTCTCTGTGGCTCAGATCATCGTGCTTCAGTCTAGACAGCACAAGATCACAAGGGCAACACTGACGATCCCCAGGCGGACCTACACTTCCTCTGAAATGCACTGAAAGTCAATTCATTCTCATCCACAGAACGGTCGCCGGTGCTATTTACAGAAACAGGAAAAAGCAAATGGTTGTGGTTCTGCGCTTACCGGAGCATTGCAGGAAAATGAAGACTGCATTTGGATACTGAGCAAAAGGAAAAAAAACAAAAACAAAAAAAAACGAGAATCCACATTTGAACACGTACAAAGCAAAATGAGTTCAAAGTGAAAATCTGACATTTTAAGATCAAGCTGGTCCCTCGTAAAAACAACAACAACTCAAGTGCCAAACATCGTGCTGCACAAACTTCCACCCATGCAAGCGCTTGAAGTCACATGAGAAGCCTGTCCTCTCCATCTGACTCGCTGTACAAGAGAAGCGCTTACCAGCCTCCAGGGGGCACAAACTGACTCCACGGGCATCAAACTCATTAACAACGGCTGATCAGAGCCTCTCTTCAGCACCCCCTCTAGCACAGCCTGCATCAAACCACCCACTGCAATGGGTGAAAGAGAACCACCACAGAATAAAATTACCACAGCATGACGGCGAGCATGGAATGTCAAGTGATACAAAATGCTGTTATCAAATACTTCAAATATTCACCAACGTGCAGGGTTTTTTTTTCCTCTTTTCTGTTTTTTTTTTTCTTTTTAAACTGCGAGTCAAAATTTGCTCTTTGTTAAGAATGTTGCCATTTGGTTCCAATTGAACAAAAGTTCTACAAAACAACTTTGTAGGTAGCTTCTGACTGAGGTTTGTATTTAGTTGGAGAGGACAGCACAAAAAAACAAACAACAACAAAAACCTAACTGTCCTCCGTCCACATTAGAAAACGGTAAACAATGTGTGTTCATCTTTCGTAAACTTTTCGGCGTTTGCCGCAGCCTCTTCGGGCAGTTGAAGGGAGTCTTATGTGCAGAGGTGCCTTAGCTAAGAAAGCACTGTGCCGTGGAAAGGGGGGGGGGGGCAGGGGGCTGACGAGGGTTGGGTACACTTGGTGCAGCACCGCTTTTTGCTGAGCAACCAGCTCTCCTGGCTGGTCCCCATTGGTCAGGAGCCGAGGAGGGTCTCCGCACTGGGGTTCCTGTACAGGTATTTCCAGATGGCATAGTAGTGCACAGCAGCGGCCAGCGCGACAAACACATGCCAGATGGCGTGGGCAAAGGGTATGATGCCATCCGACTTGAAGAAGAAGACACCCAGGCAGTAGATGAGTCCCCCATAGGCCAGCTCATGAAGCCCCTCAGTGTTGCTCTGAAAAACACAAAGAGGGGAGAAAACAGAATGAGTGCTACACTAGAAACAATGACAAGACTCTCAGCATTTGTATATTTGATGCCCGACTTTCTGCAGCCTCTCTGTCATCCACGTGATCAATACTTTCCTGAAAAACCTGTCGTATACAATCTGATACATGGGTATCTGCCCCCTGGTGGATTATCCATTCCCTGAAGGCAGTAGAGGTCCTTTGAATACGAAATAAAAAAAATGGTCCTCGCTCACTGAGCTGCAGATTTTTTGCACGGAAATCTGTTCATTTTGAAAAAGTTACGGTTAGAATAACATTTATATCCATCCATCCATCCATCATCTTAACCGCTTATCCTGCTCTCAGGGTCGCAGGGATGCTGGAGCCTATCCCAGCAGTCACTGGCCAGCAGGCAGGGAAACACCCTGGACAGGCCACCAGGCCATCACAGGGCCAACACACACATGCGCGCGCGCACACACACACACACACACACACACAAACACACATTCATTCCTACGGACAATTTTAGCACAGCCGAGTCACCGGACCTACATGTCTTTGGACTGTGGGGGGAAACCGGAGCCCCCTGGAGGAAACCCACGCAGACACGGGGAGAACATGCAAACTCCACACAGAGGACGACCCGAGATGACCCCCAAGGTCGGACTACCCCGGGGCTCGAACCCAGGACCTTCTTGCTGTGAGGCGACCGTGCTAACCACTGCGCCACCATGCCGCCCAACATTTATATTGTTAGTAATAATTCAATATGCATATTTACTGGGTGGAAGAAACTTATATTTTGTAGCTTATTTTATTGTAAAATTGTGCTGACAATCAGTTATCAAATGTGATACTGCACGGTAATTCATCTGTAAATCACTCAAACATGTTATTGCATATTATGATGCAATATGTATTATGCCTACCATAATGCCACATACACGTTTTTAATTATTTAATAAAACGGATTAAAGATTGAAATGTCCTATATATTTATTTATGCAACCTGCTACATCATGAAAATTATTGCAATGGCTCACTCGCCAGTAACTTTCTTTTTTCTTGTTGATTTTCCCTCTAAAAACCACTTGGCTATAAAAAGACGGTAAAAATGGGTCCCGTTTGGAAAAAAACGAACCAAACCAACTGAAATGTTCCAAATGCAATGAAAAATGTTATGTCTTTACTTCTAAAAATACAAAACATGTTTTGTGATCAATTAATTGCATAAATGCCTGACGTTAATAACCATACATGCAAATTACTTTTTTTATTTATTTTTTTTACATTTTTTCAAAAAGTCCAATACATCAGTGTCAAAAAATGTTGAATTTTCTGGCTATTATTTGATGGTTCAAGCTTTACAGGGTTAAAGAGGTACTGGTCACATTAAACCACAAGGGGGCGCCACAGCCTGACAAACGATTGACCAGGATGCTGCAGTAAACAGTCGTGACATGGAGTAAGAATTCAAAACCTAAGAAGGGTCTTTTAGACTTTTGTTTTTAACAAATAAAACAAGTGCTCGTTTGTGTAAATTCAGGGTTTGTATGACATTTCAAATGGAAATGATGTTATACATAAAGTGGGCATAAGTTGTACCACTTCTAAAACAGTAACTGAACAATGTGAAATAAAGGAATACTAGGCTATGGCGTCTGACATATCACAGAGTGAAAATACAACAGCGGGACCAGCCAACAACTCAACACCGCAGCGGTAAAACACGTTTATGTAAATGTATTACCATTGACGTCACAACTGATGCAGGGAAAAAACCCATCGTCAAGTAGAAGGCCAGCTCGACAAGTTTATACCTGGACAAACACACGAAAACAAAACATTACATTACACAGAATTACACACAAAATCAACTCTTTTCAGGCCTGCAATACTTTCCCAAAGTCAACATCGATGCAAAGCGTGTTTCGAGTATTTACGATGTGGATGTGAGCTACGTCGTCAGTTTCACAGCGCCACATTTTCAACTTCATTGTTGAAAGTCACTGCGCAAGTATATTTATCTTGAGATTAGGACAACAGTGCTTCTGGTGCTGCACCACCTTAGGTGACGATGACACTTCAGTTACACACCGGCCGGCCGGGTGCTGTAGGACTGACCCACAGCAGAGTGAACCAGCCGGTCCCTTTATTTATTTGGATGTTTGGATAATGCCATGGCACAAGTTATTTGTTAGCTAAGAGATTATTATTATTTTTTGTAAAGCAAGGTTTTACAAGAATGTCTTTTCTTTTGTATGTCTGGTGTGAAACTGGAAGCAAATACAGGGCATTACTGAACAATCTCATGCCAAGACACACTGCTCACCAAACATTAAGGTTTACGCCACCAAGCAACACAACAAAGTTACAGAGAACAAACAAAAAAAAACTCACTAAAACTGCACGCGAACAAGGAGGGACCCAAGGGAGAGAGTGACAGAAACAAGGTAAGATGTGTATTTAGCCAAGGAAAGTCAGCTGAGCATGCACACTCTTCTTCAACATCACCCTGCTATACTCGCACATGGGAGCCAACCAGTACACCACAGTCATCAACTGGTGGCCACTGAATTGCTCTAATAGTGGTAAGCACTGAAGAACAAACTGTTCTTTCACTCTCTCAAATACTTTTTCCAAAAACAGTCCAGAGATCTGACATCAAAAACATAACCAGTATAACTGGTTCTCCAGTACCACATTTCTCACAACAGCAAGATCTGTCTACTATTGCCAATTAACAATCACGACTGAAGGAAATCCACCCATCCATTATACAAACCGCTCCTGTTGTGGGGATGCCAGAGCCTATCCCAGCAGTCATTGGGCAGCAGGGGGGGGAGACACCCTGGACAGGCCGCCAGGCCATCACAGGGCCCCTGCCCCCACCCCCCCACACACACCTACCTAGGGACAATTTAGTACGGCTGATTCACCTGACCTACACGTCTCTGGACTGTGGGAGGAAACCGGAGCACCCGGAGGAAATCCACACAGACACGGAGAGAACATGCAAACTCCACACAGAGGACGACCCGGGACGACCCCCAAGGTTGGACTACCCCGGGGCTCGAACCCAGGACCTTCTTGCTGTGAGGCAACTGCGCTAATCACTGCGCCATCGTGCCGCCTGACTGATGGAAATACCTACCTTAATTCCCTGATCAGAATACTTTTTATGCACACATTCTTCAAGTCAGGATTCTGCTACTATCATTTAGCAGCATATGCAACAACATGCATATGCTGAAGAGCAGCAGTGAAAGAACCTGAAGGTAATGTGAATGTAAATCTTACTTTTCATGGTAGTTGAAAACGTATATGGTCCCAGCAGCAGCCATTAGCCACACAAACCAGCGCATGTGTGCGGCCAGAGGGCCAAGTTCACGTAGATTCAACCTGATTAGAAAGAAATAGATATTTACTCAATTTGTTCTCAATCTGTTTGATAGCATTTTGTCTTAGCTTGTCCATTTTCTAGGATATTACTTCTCAACTCCGGTCCTCTTGCACACAGTACTGCTGGTTTTGTATGCTACCAGGTCGATAATTACATTCACCTGTAGTGCCAACTCTCTGATTAGACAGGTGGACTATCTGGCAGAATAGAAAAGCAGCAGAAACCGGTGAGCCCTGAGCACCAGATTTGAGAATCACCGGTTTAGGACTCACCAAGGTGTGTAGGAGGCAGCAATGAAGAAGTAGATGACGACTCTGTCACACATATGGAAGCATTGCTCGACAGACCTACAAAAAGTCAACAAGTATGTACAAAGTCAACAGGTGGTGTACTGATAGCAGGTACTTTCTTACATCATGTTTTCTCAATTTGCCTACTACACAAAGATGCAACAGTATTTGAATAAACTTCCACTCTGTTCTCCTCCAAACTTCCAGTCAGAGTCAGTGATTGTAATGAACTAAAAATAGAGAACACTGCCAGGAAATGCCCCAGTGTTGTTATGTGGAGCCCTTCTGGAGGCGTCTTAAGCCAAATTCAATGACAAATAGGAGGGAAGCACTTCCTTGATAACAACTATGATTTACTGGCTCTCAACCACCCATTCTTCCCATCTAAAATTGTTTGCTTTCTTTTTTTTTTCAAACATGTATAGGTGCTGACTCTACACAACACAAGGTTTTGTCGAATCAGATCCTGCGATTTGATAAATTCCTTCAAACGGGCTCTCTACCACTTCATTTCAATTGCATTTCTCACCTCATGTGGCTCTTTTTCCAGGTGATGATATGAAACACAGTGGAGACCGAGAAGAGGCCACACAGGCCCATGCCATACACCCAGGCTGTGATCCGCTCCCAGCGGTCATCAGACAAACGGTACAGCAGTGCCATACCCACAAAGGCTGGCACAATGAGCAGCTGCATGGAGACAGTCACGGTAAGGGAAAAAATGACACTGTCACTTAAGTTCACCAGTGGACAAATGGATTTTTTGAGATGGATATAAATGTGTTTTAATTGTCAAATCAGAACTGAAGCAAATGAGATGATTACTCTGGGAATCAACCAATGCGAGTGCACAAAGTAAAGCTCTAACTAACCGCATGAGTGTAGCAGTTTGCAGCATGCTCATAGCAGGTGGGCTGGTAGCGACAGTTAGCAGAGGCACGCCTGTTCATAAACCTGAAACACAAACACACAACACGTAAAGCAGCTGGATGTGCAAATACACACATGCCAGGTCAAGCCCGAAGAGGCAAAATAAAGTAGCATGGAAAAATATGAATTTTGAAACAACTTAAAAATGGCATAACTTGGTTTAATAAATTCTTTATCGTCCTGCTTGAGGACATTTGTTGCAATAGTCTGTACATAAAAAAAAATACAAGTATGCCTCCATAGCTATTCATGGGTACACAGGTACTACTCATGGTACATACACATGTATAACATTCAATGAGAATCAATCAATCAAGTTGCATCTATAAATTCATTTTGTACTGACTGATACATTGGTTTGTCACAGACTGGGATCTGTAAAGGATATATGAAATAATTCTACTGTGTAAGACACTGTTTTGTGGATCGGTTGATAGAACATCCTAAATCAAAACGATGATTTGCCTGTTCATGAAGGGATACGTCCCCTGTTTTTACTTTGTCACCCTATCAGGCCACCCAAACACATCTGGACAACAGCTGTACCTTCCAGTGGGAGGTAATATTACACCCATAACCACGAGCAACTGCAAGTACACATCAGCGAGGTAAAGGCCAAAGCTTGACACAAACAAAAATTGAGCAAATGAATGTTGAAAGGATTTAGACCCTGGCTTAAACTGGTCACTGCAACAGACCCGAGTCCATTAGAGGAAGTAGTATTGACAAGACACGATGTAGTTCTGCAGACCAGCAGCACGTCACTCCGAGCGCCGGCTGGCACGACAACGTCCTAAATCAGGGAGACGGTTCCTGTTGACATGGTTTTCATTTTGCCAACACATCAACCCATCGGAACCGGTTCGGACAAGAGACCGACTTGGAGGTAGCAGTGAACCCATACGAACGATACCTTAGTGCCGCTCTCGCAGAAGACAACTACAGATGTGACCTGGAGAGGAATGGCAGCCTTGCTAGCCCGTTATTCTGACAGACAGACAGCTAGTTAGCTAGCTAGTTAGTTAGCTAGCTAGTTAGTTAGTTTTCCACCCACCTCTGGAGGCTGTTCACCCTCTTCATTTCAGCGCCCTGCCCGCCCGTCAGTCAGCACAGCGAGGGAGCCTCCAGGCACCGCCAAGCGAGGCTCGTCCGCGGTGGTGTGTAGGGAATGGGGACCGATGCCAGCAACTATCCTGATAAAGCAACGGGAAGCCTAGCCGTTAGCTAGCTAGCTAGCTAGCTAGCCGCTACCACCAAGCTAACTACAGCGGCAACTTTCGCTTCACATCTAAACGTTACACAGGCCGCTGGCCGGCCATCCCAAAACGGGCGCAAAGGCACAGTTTTAGTCTTTTTCTTAACGCCATTCTGTCACCAAATACCGACAAACATCAACTTCTCCGGTTTAAAATGTCCATGTGTGAGCGACGGAGGTACCCAGCCCCGCCGAGACGACCCCGGCACTTAGACGCCCCCCATGACCCACGCGCTTCATTGAAAGAGAAAATATAGATTTCATGCGCATTCGTCACCGTGGGAAGACGTCGAGTGACTGCTGCTTCAGCCAATGATATGGCTAGACGAGTGGGGCGTTACGCTGACGGACCAATCAGCGACCACTTGGGCGTGGTACCGAGCAGCGTGAACATGACGCTCCTATTAAATGGCCGGGCACAATGTGATGGTGAAAGAGATCCTCCAGGGCAGGGCAGGGCTGGGCTGGGCTGGGCTGGGCTGCCTTACCCAGAAGGGGCCGGTGTGGGTGACGGTGTTTGTTCCAACCGAGCAGTTACACACCCGTGTCTCCTCATCAAGTTCCTCAGCAAGGACTCTGCTGGCTGATCAGGGGGATCAGGTGTGGAACTGCTTGGCTGGAACAAAAACCTGCACCCACACCGGACCTTTCTGGATCAGACTGCCCACCCCTGCTCCAGAGCCGTTTCAATACAAAACGACTCATTGAATGCATGTAGAGGTGTCATTTACTTCAGTTTGCCACGTTTTTTTAAGAACAGTGGCTCTTTTATTGCATACATGGCGTAACCCCCCCCCCCCAAGTTGTCCTCTGCCTTCTACGACTTACATGGAATGCTTTTGTAATTGTTCCCAATCTTGTGTGATATAACTGAATCAATAGAAGTGAACAAATATACAGCCATTCTATTCAGTAAACGGGGCCATACTCTGTACTTGCACTTGGCTATCTCAGGTTTTGCTGACCTTTTTAAGCTGTCCCTGTTACTGTGTGTGGTTCCACTGTGTTTTAAGAAAACCATCATTGTACCTGTACTTAAGAAAACACCTGTCTCTTACCTTAATGAGTACTGACCTGTTATTACGAGGTGTATGGACAGATTGGTTGTATAAATGTAACATTCCTGTTATTGTTGACCCATTACAGTTTGCTTACTGTTCCAACACGTTGTAGATGATGCTATCTCACGTGCTCTGCCTACTGCTGCGGTACACCGGGGAAAAGAAAAATACCCATGTCAGAAAGGTGCTTATTGATTACAGCTCTGCTTTTAATACAGTTGGACCATCCAAAGTGGTCTTGGTCTGGGCAACCCTATCTGTAAATGGCTATTTGCTTTCCTGACAGGCAGGCCCCAGACTGTGAGAATAAGTAAAACATACCCATCAACATTAGTTCTTAGGACCGGCGCACCTCAGGGCTGCTGTCTCAGTCCCCTATTGTACAGTGTGTTTACGCATGACTGTGTCGCCACATATGACAACAACAGCGTCATTATATTCGCAGATGACACCACAGTGATTGGACTAATGAGCGGCAGTGATGAGAGGGCCTATAGGAGGGAAGTGGAAGGTTTAACCATATGGTGCCGTGAGAACAACATCTCTCTAAATGTCAACAAGACAAAAGTAATCATTGTTGACTTTAGAAAGATGAGAGGAAATCCCATTCCTATTTCCATCAATAGGTCCTCTGTTGAAGTTGTGGACAGTTTTAGAATTCTCAGTTTACACATCACAGACACCCTCACATGGTCTCTCAACACCTATTACATCCTCAAGGAGGCCCAGCCGAGACTGTGTTTTCTGAGGCGTCTCAAGCGTTTTGGTACGCGTACCAAAACTCTTCTGAACTTGTATCGCAGTACCATGGAGAGTGTGTTGTCAGGCTGTATCACCGTGTGGTTTGGCAACCTGACTGCTCAGGACTGCAAAAAACTGTAAAGACGGCAGCAAAAACCACTGGTATGGAACTACCACAACTTCATCATATTTACACCACTCGCTGCAAAAGGAAAGCCCAAAACACCGTTACGGACACCAGCCACCCCGCTCATGTTCTGTTCTTGCTCCTTCCATCTAAAAGACGTTACCGGAGCGTCAAATCACACACCACCCGTCTCAGTTTCTTTCCACAATCGGTCAGGTTGCGGAACAGCTGACACACCCATATGCACCTTACACTGCTGTGTCATCCTGTACTGTATATGGTGTACATACTGTAAGAATTCATCCGTACATAGTCGATGTAGGTCTGTAGTGTTGTCTTGGTTTTTTGGGACAGTGTGTCCTTTGTGTTAAGGCAGAGAGAGCCAGAGCACAGGAATGTCGTTGTGTTCCATACACTTGACAATAAGTTGAACTTGAACTTACATCCACACACATCTTGTCACAGGATCAATCGGTCACACTGAAAAGGGCTTGTCAATAAGAACCGTTTCCTCAGAACTGTATACCCAGTGATGGTATCGACCCTTAGATAGAGTTGTATAACTAGGAGCGGTACCTGATACCCAGCTGTAACCATAACCAGTGAACACAAGTAAGCTGAGGCGTCCGGGTGGCGTGGCAGTCTACTCCGTCGCCTACCAACACGAGGAACGGCAGTTCAAATCCCCGCGTTGCCTCCAGCTTGGTCGGGCGTCCCTACAGACACAATTGGCTGTGTCTGCGGGTGGGAAGCCGGATGTGGGTATGTGTCCTGGTCACTACACTAGCGCCTCCTCTGGTCGGTCGGGGCATCTGTTCCGGGGGGAGGGGGAACTGGGGGGAACAGCGTGATCCTGCCATGCGCTACGTCCCCCTGGTGAAACTCCTCGCTCCACATTAAACGGGTCATTCTGAAAGACGTTCTGACGTGTTGTGTAGGGGTACACAAAGCGTGCAGGCCAGCGGTGCGACACAGCTGTAATGGCGCCCATGTGGAGCATCTAGTGTCTAATGAACCTCACAACAGCTGCTGCGTTGCATAACGCCACTGCAACATGGCCAGAAGCCATTAGATAACACAGTGTTTATGTAAGCCCTAGGTGAAATCCCCAGGCCTTTTTAATATTCGACAATACATGTTTGTGCGTTCCCTCGGTTGTCTGCCATCGTCAGATGGCAGCCGCTGTATCCAAACCGATCAGGCAGCCAGCTGTTGAGCTGATCCGTCTTTGCTCTTCGCAGGAAAAGCAGAAAGCCTCGGACGAGCGCTCACCGCCGTGCACGCCGTCTGTCCGCTGTGAACGGCGGGTCGGACCGGAACATCTTTTTTTCCTCGCTCATATCTGTCGACCGAATAATTCACCTTGTAAAGCTAACGCAACCCCTCTCAGAAGAAATCCCCTCTCAACAGGGCCTGGCCGCTCTCTTCAGTCGCTGATCTGGGTAGGCAGCATGTAAGCTGCCAGTAATGTCTGTCAGGGTTTAAAAGGTTGTGCAGACAAAGGATTAAAAAAATAGGTCTAGTATATCTTCTGAAGGCATAAATGGGCAGCACAGCCCTGGACATATTGCGTAACGGACCCAGAGACTCTTTGTGTTGCACAACGACAAGTTCTGTGCGAGAACAAAGAGCAGGTTTGATTCTAAGTAGAGAAAGGGCTTGTTGTTTTTTGAGCTGCGGGTGTATAGCTGATGTGTGGGGCATAAGACTTTTAAAAACACCACTGACGCAGACTACAGGCGAATGCCAGAGACCGTGTTTCAGGGTTTAGCATCTCCTTGCTTCTGGCTGGGCGGCATGCTGGTGCAGTGGTTAGTGCGGTCATCTCACAGTGAGAAGGTTCTGGGTTCGAGCCCCGGGGTAGCCCAACCTTGGGGGTCGTCCCGGGTCGTCCTCTGTGTGGACTGCATGTTCTCCCCGTGTCTGTGGGGGTTTCCTCCGGGTGCTCCAGTTTCCTCCCACAGTCCAAAGACATCTAGGTCAGGTGACTGTGTGTGTGTGTGTGTGTCTCGGTCCTGTGTGACGGCCTGGCAGCCTGTCCAGGGTGTCTCCCCACCTGCCGCCCAGTGACTGCTGGGATGGGCTCCAGCATCCCCGTGACCCTGAGAGCAGGAAGCGGTCCGGATGACGGATGGATGGCTGGATGTTTCTGGCTGCAGGCTATAGGTCTCCCCACGATGCCCTGCTACCGCCACTAATGCCATACAGCCCTGAGACCTGCAGGTTGGCAAAGTGTTGGCCAAAAATCCCTGTGGCTCAGGACAGTTTCCCTCTCTCCTCTCACAGTGCAACGTCCAACTTCAACCGTCAGTCTGAACCAGATCGGATCATTGCTGGTGTTTCTCCCGTGCACGAGTGACAAATTCGCAAATAGCTTCATCCGTTTCCAGTCCTGCGACCCTGTCACGCTGAGAAGATGACAGATTTAGTAACATGCAGACCTGCGTGTCCTCAACGATGTGATGAGCTGAGGCCTCCGTCGTGTTCATTGACCATCTCAGAGTCGCAACGAGAGACAGACGGTGTTGCAGGGCCTGCTGACCTACTTCCAGTGTCTTAAGCTTCGTCCCCACTCTAAGCTCATTCAGTGACACCCCCACCCCCCCACCCCCAGTCAGGAAAAATTCCTACGAAGGCACAGTTCATGTATTTTCCAGCACAAAGTGAGAGAAAGGGTTTCGTAGACCTGTGTGCCAAGGTTGTGTGAGTTGTGTAAGACACATTTCGCTCTGTGGACGTGAGAACCTCCGCTGCTGCTGTGGGACAGACACTGGTAGGAGCACCCATGGGATGAAAGAGGCTTTTCGTCCACACGTGACACGGGGTTAAACAGCTCTGTAATTGGTTTACCATTTCATGCTAGAATGCAGTGGACCCTACTGAACCTCTGACAGTAAAAGAAAAAAGGATTTGTAGTGGACGAGGTCTTTCCGAGAACACGGCTATTAATGGATGACGGGGAGAAAGTGTGAGAATGTTGACGATCCTTCAACCACAAACCTCAGACATCAACATCATCGTTGCGATTAGGGCAACGCAACGAAAGAAAAATAATTGGTCTACAAACTAAATGGAAGATAGAAGACATTTCCATACATAGTATATAGCAGGCAACATGTCTATCTAGGATGATTTATAGATCACAGCCATCTTTTTCTGCATGTATACATCTGCAATTAGTGAGATTTGTGCTGGATGATATGCCATATGAAATGAAACGAAGACGCTGCTGGTAGCATATACTGATGCACCCAGAGTCTTGCTCAGGCTTCCAAGATGGACAAGTGCAAGTCACATGTGTGTGACTAGTACTGGTCCCACTTTTCATGCTGTGCTGAGGAATTTTATGTGCAAATTTATGTGTCTGCTAATTGATTCCAGTAATGTAATCATAATGCTGTTAACTGAGCCTGCACAAAGTGACACCAGGTACTCCTCTTGTTTCCGGAAACGCTGGAACAAATGTCCGTAAGGTCTTACTCATTGTAGACTTGTGAACTGCTGTTAGCTGTATGTTTGTGTTGTTGTCCTGTGTTGTATCTTTCTCTTTAATATGGACCTACCTATGTGTCTGAATAAGGTAAGATTTGATTGATTGATATATCATCCATCCATACGTCCACTCTTTATGGATAGACAATGGTCCACCCACTTCATCCCATTCAGGAATGTGGATGATGTGATGTTATGATACGATACAATATTAGCGACATATTGACTACGTATTAACTGCGCCGGCAATGACGTCTAAGTGATGAAACTGCAATGGCGACGATATGACAGTGATGACCGGACTCTGCAAACAAAGCGCTGTGACTTACAATGGGCCTGCAGTCTGCTGCGTGCCTCTCCCATGCACACGGGTTAATCAGTCTAGTCTGCAAGAAGCCGAGCATGGCGTGTTGTTGTAAGAAGCACACTGGTGCTTTTGGCAGAGGATTACACAGGCGGTGTGTGCATAGCGGCATGGCATCTGGCCTCCGCTCACTTTGCACTTGGGTACAGTAGTCTACCTGTGCTGTTATACTATGACAAGCCCAATTCCAAAAGAAGAAGAAAAAAGAAGGTTGGGACAGTGTGGAATACGCTGATTAAAAACCCAAAGGGAGTGATTTGTAAATTCTGTTCACCCTAAAACACTACAACAACATGATATTTGTGAAACGAATTCTTTGTTTGAGTTTTTTTTTAAATATACATGACTGCAACCCGCTCCAAAAAGCTGTGCCAGTCGAGTGTTTATCCCTGTGCAACACCACCGCTTCTTTTATTCACACTTATTAAGAGTTTGGGCATGGACGACACCAGTTGGAGGAGTTCAGCAGGCGGGATTTCCCCCCAGTCGTCTATCATGCAGGTCTCCGGCTCCGCACTTGTACGGGGCCTTCGTTGCCATATTATATTTATTTAGTTATTTTTTTGTTTATTTATTTGACCCCCCCCCTTTTCTCCCAATTGTACTTGGTCAATCATCCCACTCTTCCGAGCCATCCCGGTCTCTGCTCCACCCCCTCTGCTGATCCGGGGAGGCTGCAGACTACCACATGCCTCCTCCCATACATACCCGACAGTGAGGAGTTTCACCAGGGGGACATGGCACGTGGGAGGATCACACTATTCCCCCCAGTTCCCCCTCCCCCCTGGACAAGCGCCCCGACCGACCAGAGGTGGCAGTAGTGCAGCGACCAGGACACATACCCACATCCGGCTTCCCACCGGCACACACGGCCAATTGTGTCTGTAGGGACATCCGACCAAGCTGGAGGTAACACGGGGATTCGAACCGGTGATCCCCGTGTTGGTAGGCAACGGAATAGATCGCTGCACCACCCAGACACCCCCTTGTTGCCATATTTTGCACTTCATTATGTGCCAGACATTCCTAGTTGGAGACAGGTCAGGACTGCAGGCAGGCCCAGCTCGCGCCCGCACTCCCTGCTAACGCAGCCATGCACTTGTGACCTGGGCAGGATGTGGTCCAGGGTCGTCCTGCTGGAAAATGCATGGACATCCCTGGAAGAGACGGCGTCTGGATGACAGCATATCTATGTTGCTGCAAAATTTGTACATATCTTTCTGCATTAACGGTGCCCTCACAGATGGGCAAGCTACCCATACCGCGGGCACGCTGAGAACAGCTTGGATGGTCCTATTCCTCCTCGGCCCGGAGAACACAATGGCTATTTCTTCCAAAACCTCGTTAGACCAGTAAACACGATTCCACCGTGCTACTTCCCATGCCAGGGGACCGCGAACCCGGAGGGGCGGTCTTGATGCATGGCTTCTACTTTGCATCATAATGCCTGAACTTTGGTCTGTGGCTGCAGCAGTGAACGGTGTTGACTGACAGAGCATTACCCAAGTATCTGCGAGCCCATATCATGATATCCGTTACAGACGCATGGCGGTTTTTAAGACAGTGACGTCTGAGGGATCGGAGGACACGTGCATTCAGAAGGGGATTTCGGCCTCGCCCTTTATGCACAGAGATTTGACCGGATTCCTTGAATCTTTAAATTATATTGTGGACCGTAGAGGGGGAAATGCCCCAAACCCCACCCATTTGTCTTTTGGGGGACAGGTTGTCAACGTGCTGGATTATTTGCTGACGCATCTGTTGGCAAATTGGCGAGCCTCGACCCACCCTCGCTCTTGAAGGACTCTGCTTTTTTTGGAGACTCCTTATATAATGTGGCAGGATGGTGTCCCCTGTTTAACATATCCTGTTCCACTTCACCTTTTTATTTCCACCTGCCACATCATCATTCGTCCCAAACTGTCCCGTCCTCGTGTTTTTTGGAACATGTTGCTGCCGTCAATTTCAGAATAAACGCGTGTCCTCAAAAAGCCATGCCGCTGATGAGGTAAAACATGAAATACCTGGTCCTTATTTTGCTTTTGTTTGAACACAAGTCAAACTTGAATTTACAAATCACTCCTTTTTGTTTTTATCAGCATTTCCCAAACTGTCCCAACTGTTTTGGCAACTTTTTGGGGCTGGAGGTTTGCCTGTCTGTTTGTTGGTCTATCTGTCTGTCTGTGTTTTGGCATTCTTTACCGGCCGTCGGTTTTCTGTTGCATTGTGGGAGGTTGCAGTGTTTAACAGATACTTTGAGCCACATACGAAAATGATCGATAAATCAATACGGTGATAATAAGTCTTTCATGTTTCCCAAGAAGGACAACGTGAGAGACGGAGTCGTGGTAGAATGATGTGCTGCTGGATGTGATGATGATCCAGATGTTCCAGACCGCCAGCCACGTCCACCATGTAGCCACATGTTCAGCTGAGGCTCGGGCTTGGTGTCGTGCTCTCGGACACTGGAAGCCAGGTTTTGCTGTTGACAGTTTGCAAAGCTGTGTCAACATGTAGGGGATGATTTATTATGGGCAATATTCCTCCCAACTCGACTGGAAACCTGCACCTTAATAATAGTGTGTGAGGAGCAGTGCTGGGTAATAATTCAATATCAGTGTTTATTGTCTGTCGGTGATGGTGTACCAGGATGAAATTCAGATGTCGTGTCATGAAGCACAACATTGCTGTCTAAAGTCATGATGACGAGACTCTCGCACTACCAAAGCTGTGCAGAAGCACTGCTTTCATAATTTGGTGAAAATGAAGTGAATTATCACAATAATAATGTGCCGAGGTCATGCACACTACGCTTTGGTCAAGATTTATGTTGTTGCTCATTGTGTGCCGAGGTGGTTTTAATGTCAGGAGTGATGTGTGTTGTCATTTCTATGACCAGTTCCCCGTGACCCTGATAAGGACGAGCGGCTTGGATAATGGATGTCTATGTCATTTTTTCAAGGTGGTAAAACAGGCTTTGGAGACGACACGTTCTGCCTGCTTTAGACCACACGGTGGTCTGGATTGCTCAGCTCTGCATCAGAGACAAACATGAGCATCCCAACTTTGAAAAGGTGACCCATTGGGGCCAAAGAGGAGCTAAACGGCTGTTTTTCCTCTCTGAGTGCTGTGATAAAATGGCCTAGAACAGGAAATGCACAAAGAAAGTGTTATTAATTTGTCTAGGGAGGGATTTCTCCGTTAAATCAAGCGTTAGAACCGCACTATTTGTCTCTCGTTTTTCAGAGACATGCTTAGTAGTCTGTTGCCCTGTGATGGCCTGGCGGCCTGTCCAGGCTGTCTCCCCGCCTGCCGCCCAGTGACTGCTGGGACAGGCTCCAGCACCCCCGCCACCATGACAGCAGGATAAGCGGCTTTGATAATGGATGGACGGATGTCTACGTCATTTTTCTCCCTCTGAATTGGTGTGCCCAAGACTTTGACAGCAATAATTTTAGGCCAGCCGGCGGTTGGCTGAAACCAAATCGATTCTCGTGTTTGTAGTTTTCATCGAGATGAAATACGCTACGTTTTTGGGAACGTTTCTTCCGGTGACGTCATGTTGATAGAGGGTTGAGTAAATTCAGAAATCCCTTCGACACAGCGGATAAATGGTAAATATCAATTAAGATTTTGCACCATCCAAGTTTGATAGGCAACCTGTTCATTTCTAACGATAGCCCACTCTCCATCATAGCAACACAGTACTGTTCATGAAAAATGCATGCCGCGAGCCTATCCAAGACGCGGCTGGAAGTGGGGGACAGAGGAGAGAATAGCACAGGACGTGTAATGTAAATGTCATGTTTTTATATTTGACAAGCGGAAACAGTCTCAACCTGTCTACATGGACAGTCGGGCTGATTACTTCAGCCAGATCCTTACCAGGATGCTGTCCATAAATGGCTCTTTTCTCAGTAGTCGCACGATTACGACAGGTTTAGAAACTATTCAGATACCCGTCCTCTGAGATTAGACGGCTCAGAGCTGCAGAATCTATTTCAGTCAAGTTTTGGCAGTGCAAACCACTGTCTTAAATCACACTGTGTTGAATGGATCTAGTGACAATCGGGCTGGATCCGTCCACCCACCTGACTACCACCACTCTCAAAACAGGACCCTTCACATGTAATGGAAAAACACAAGCTTCTACAGCGTCTGCTGTAACCTTCGTACTGAGACAAGCAGAGCCACTAGTTTCTAGTTAGACCTCACGTACTGCTCACGTGTTTCTGCATACGACTTGTGTTGTGCCTACAACTGACCCTTCCACCGCTGTCGGCGTGTCCTTGGTGCTGAGACGGTGGCTGCTTTCTCCATGTTTACCTTAGTCTAGAAGTGCTCTTCCCCACAACAAAGATGGCTGGTATGTGGCCTTCCCATGGTAGAAGGGGGAGTAGCGTGCACCTGCAGATGGGGGGGCTGCTCCCTTTGTCTGGTGTCAGCAGAAAACCACATTCCATCCTGATATGCAAGTCGTCTGTCTGACCCTATAAAATATCACGTATCTACTGCTCTGGGCTCTATCTGGCCTTGGCGAGACTGAGACCACCTACATGCGAGTTTCTGTGAATTCAACTTACTCAGAGAGACAAGACTGACTGTTTTCTTTTTATCACAAAGCTTGCCACCACACACACCAAACAGACTGGCCTCTCAGCTGATGGAAACGTGACCCGCCGGGTCAATAGATCAAACGTGTGCTGCAGTGTTCCTCTGACCGATGTTTGTAGTGACTGACTCGTGTTTAACAGGACGACAAGTTCGGGTACATTTGTCAAAGTGCATGATCTGTTTTTAGCGGGTGGTGGAAGTGAAAGAAAACAGATAAGCACAGAAACACAGGCACACAACTGATGTTATTAATAGACTTTGTGTTCAACTGCTGAACACGTCTGGACAGCGTTAGCTAACGGAAAGTTGTTCGTGCAAGCCTCCTTTCATACAGTCTATGTCGTGCTAAAGTTAATCGGGCTATTTTAGTGCATTAGTGCCACCAAAGCAAAACTCGGAGAGATTTCAGGCAGCTGCAGAGAGGAAACAGCCATGTTTGCAGACAGGAGCGTGTCTATGTTCCCTCATCCTCACCCTAACCCTAAGTCTAACCAAACCTAACCTAACCTAACCCTAACCTTAACCCCAACCCCAACCATAACCTTAACCCTAGCCCTCACCCTAACCTAACCCTCACCCTAATCCTAACCTAAACCTAACTCTAACCTAACCTAACTCTAAACTAACGCTAACCCTAACCTAACCTCACCCTAATCCTAACCTAAACCTAACTCTAACCTAACCTAACTCTAAACTAACCCTAACGCTAACCCTAACCTAACCCTAAACTAACCTAACCTTAACCCCAGCCCTTAACCCTAACCTTAACCCTCACCCTAATCCTAACCTAACCCTAACTCTAACCTAACGCTAACCCAACCTAACCCTAACCTAACCCTCACCCTACCCTAACCCTAACCCGAACCTCAGTTTATGAGGGAACATAGGGCTGACCCCTTTGTAGACATTACAGTTGGTGCCTTGGTTGAACAATGTTTGCAGTTTGCGCAAATGCAATCATCAAGTGCTGCTTGTTGCTGTCGACCATCCTGCCTTTTTTATTCGCCAAGAACTTTGTTGACATATTTCAGTGTACTTAGTGTACCGTATCTGTACGCCAGTGATATGGTCGATAATGTGTGACATAATGTGATAACTTTCTTGCCCAGTCCTTCGGACCGGTTCTGTGCATTGAATGGGTTATCTGCCCGCCAACTTTATCCAAGTATTATCAGTTCAACAACCATTAAATAACACTTACTTCCGTCTTGATGTTTAACGTTCTTGCAATCACTTTCTCATGATCGCTTTCATGCTCGTGCCTCTGTTTTTGTTAAATAGCTGACCAGAGGAGCGAACATGACCTGAACTTCCCGTCTCTAGATAGCGTACAGGACAACATGCAACAACTCCTGGCACGGACCAGCCACACCGCTAAACAACAACAGCAGTAAATAAATGAAAGAGTTAACACCGGATCTGTTGGCGGACTGTAAATACCCTTCCTGTTGTGGGGGTTGGGGTGATTAAAAACGCACGTCTCAAAATGGGAATCAAGGCCTTGCAGGTCAAGACCTTGATTGGAATATGCCTCGCCATGGCCTGAAACGTATCCTTGTGCTGCACGCTAATGCAACGCATCCACACAGCACTTCCCAAGTTATGTAAGGGGTTGCAACCCCTGCAGACTCAATCAAACGATGAACACTAATCTCCACATGGCAGCTAGTGTAAAGCAATATGCATTTGATTTCGGCGGTGTAATTAATGCCACCCAGACCAAACTCGCCGGTATAATCACTTACTGTTATATTACTGTGTCTGCTGTTATCTGCACAGCCTCAGGCACAAGTACCGACCGAGTACAAGGTGCAATGACCTCGCAAGCCGACAAATAGATATCTGGCTAAAGAGTAGTTGTACACTTTAAATGATAATATAGTAATAGCTGATGCTCACAGTAGGTATGATGAAGTTAATAAGGGTATGGCTGTACTCCCCCCCCCCCCCCCCGCTCTGTCGGTCTGAGCAGTTTTCCAAAAGTTGTTCCTTGCAGTTTATCCGTTGTGACAGTTGTGACATTTTCTCCCTTCCCAGCTTCCCAGAGCCGGCTGCATACTGCTGGCCTTGGCGGTCCATGAGATAAAAAAGGATTTCACCTGCACAAACACAGTTCTTAAGGACACTGACGTGCCATTCTTCCTTACCGTTTAAGTCTGGTGCTGTGTAAGTCAATCCCGAGCATTGTCCCAGCCGAAGGAATAGCAAAAACAAAAACAGAAAAACAAAAACAGAAAAACAAAAAAAAACAACAACACAGAACAAAAAGTGAGTGGAAAAAAAGTATTTATGTACAAAAAGTTCAGTATATACAAAGTTTAGTCCATTGCGATGGATTTGGGAGTCCTGAAAGTCCGCTCTCAGACCATAGTGCTCTTCTTGTTTCTGAAGTCTGAATGGGGCGTTTCGTGGTAGGTGGTAATCATGTTGGCAGTGTCCCACCGGGCCGGGGCAGGGGAGCTCTGCATGACAACTAGTCTGATAGGAGACTGGGTAGGCTGAGGGTCCGGGGCGTATTCCTTGGTTGGATCTTTGCCTCGGCAGTCGTACATGATACACGATATCAGGAAGACCAGGAGCAAGATAACGTAGCTGGCGATAAGGATGCAAAGGTTCAAAGTCACAGGGTCAATTTCCTGGTAGTTTTCCAGAAAGCCCATGGTGCCTGCTTCATGCTGCGTGGCCCGCGGGGGCCTGAAAGAACAGGTGGTGGCCACAGAGGAAGGTAAGACGCTTGCTGCAGAAAGAGAGAGAGAGACTAAACGAGCTGGTGACAGAAGGCTTGTTCTCTCTATCCTCTACAATCTCTCTCTCACTCGCTCTCTCTCTCTCTCTCACCCTCCCTCACTCTCTCTCTCTCCCTTACTCTCTCTCTCCCTCCCTGCCTCCCTTACTCTCGCTCTCTCCCCCTCCCTTACTCTCTCTCTCTCTCTCTCTCTCTCTCTCTCTCCGTCTCTGTGTCTGTCTCTCTCTCAGAAACGGTGGCTACACAGCTTTGTGGTCAACATACTGTTTAATCCCTGCCTCTCCTCCAGCCTTGATTTTCTGCGGTCAAGCATCGATCTGTTTGACACCCAAAGTTAAAATGCACTCCCAACTCAGCAAAAAGGGTGAAAAGAACACCGCCCCCTTCCCGAACAACATTACGGTTTTCCCAAATCTCAAACCCATCAGTTCCCATATGACACTGTGTTCCCGTAACCAAGCAGCCTGTGTGGTCAGTCATCACCGGGATCTGCCGGGCTCGTCATCTTTCTATCAGTACAGCTGCAAAGCGTTAGGGGCAGAGACAGGATTTGGTCTAAACAAAACGTTGGACACTAAAGTGTGTGTGTGTGTGTGTGTCTGTGTGTAATCTTAATCTTGATTGTGAGCGGGGATTGAGAGAGAGAGCCAGCTGGCTAAATAGAGACCAGAGTGGGCGACTAAAAAGCTACTCAGAAATGTTGCTACGCGGAGGCTTAAGCAGACATAGATTTATCTATTTATCTTTACGGCCACACAAATAGTATGTGTCTTTAGGATAAGATCCAAAACACATCACTGTTGGGACTCATCATTTTCTGTTGCCCACTGATGGATGGTCCGATTGACTCTTTACGGGCGATCGAGGCCCTCGCCTCTCACCGTGGTAATCTGGCGTCCGTCCTTATAGTCTCTTGTGACACACGACCCTGCAGGCCATGTGCGCGAGTATCTACCAGCATTTGTGTTTTTGCACATCTGCGTGTGTTGTGTGAGTGTGCATCAGTATGCAAAAGTTTGTGTACATGCGTGCATGTGTGTGTGCGCGCGCACGCGCTCCTTTCACAACCAGAAGCACGTGTGTGCTTTATCTTAAAACGAGAGTCAGCTGCAGTTTGTGTTTTTGCATTTCAGTCAAACTGCGAGACAGACGAGCAGCAGAGGGCAGCAGAGGGCAGCAGAGAGCGGCAGAGGGCGGCAGAGAGCAGCAGAGAGCAGCAAATGGCAGCAGAGGGCAGCTGCGGTAAGAAATGCGTCGATTTCCTCAGAAGGCCTAAAGATTATGCAGGATTTCGTTCCAGTCCAAATATCCATCAGGTGCTTCTCAGCAAGTGATTAGTTGGGGTGACAGCCAACATGTACATGACTATTTGTTAGAAAAGATGAAAGGATCATATGCAATATGGTGACTTGCTCTATCAGCATCTTTCACATCACATCAATACAAAAAGCTTTTTTTTTTTTGCTCCGTCTGCATTTTGCAATGTCCATGCCCAACTTTAAACTGTATGCTTTCCTGGTTCAAATCCCCGCGTTACCTCCGGCCTGGTCGGGTGTCCCTACAGACACAATTGGCTGTGTCTGCGGGTGGGAGGACAGATGAGGGTGTATGTCCTGGTCACTGCACTAGCGCCTCCTCTGGTCCATTGAGGTGCCTGTTCGGGGGGGAGGGGGAACTGGGGGCAATAGCGTGATCCTCCCACGCGCTACGTCCCCCTGGTGAAACTCCTCACTGTCAGGTGAAAAGAAGCGGCTGCCCAGATAGCAAACCCGCTGTGGCCCGGACCCGTCTCACACCCAACACTTCATCCGGCCCACATACTGTGTGGAATGATGGCACTTGGGCGGTCCCCTCCTGTTTGCCAGATCTGGGCCAGAACCAAGCCATAGCAGTGCCACATGTGCCACATATTTGCCAAAGGTGGCTCATATTTGTTTTGTGATATTTGGGCCATATTCACCATTTACCACACGGACCACTTCAGGGTCACATCCAGATCACATGTTGCTGAGAGCACTGCATCTATCCCACAAAAAGGCCCACATGTGATTTGGCATATTTGGGCCATATTTGCTATTATACATGTGGGCCACTTCAGGCTCACATCCATTTTGTCGGGGCCAGAAGAAGGCCATCAGTGCCGCTTCACTGCCTGAAGTGGCCCACATCCGGAGGCTATCTGGGTGGTGACTCCATATGTACCCAGCAAACATGCCTCTTTGGGGCCCATGTGGGGCCACTGCGGGCAGGAACCCGGCATGAAATGCTGGGCACGTGTGGGCCCCACATTAAAGGCCCCTGGTGGGGCCCCAGTGGGCAGCCCACACTAAGCCGAGTGGGCCCTCAGTGGGACCCATTGTGGGCCCGCAGCATGCCCATAGTATGCCCACACTTTGGGCTGGGAGCAGTGGTCCCACGCGGGCCCATAGTGCCCCATGTGTACCTGGTATGCTAGTGACATTGACAGCCAGCTCAAACAAAAAAATGAAGAAAATATAAATCATACAAAGAATTTATTGAAAATTGGAAACAATTGGAATTGGAAAAACAAAACTATATACCAAATTAAATGCTTTTATAAAACAGAACAACAAACAGAACCACATTTGAACACAATAAGAACATTAAATCTAAAAAAACCCCCAAACATTAAATCTATTTATTTTTTGCTCCTTCTGCCTCTTCTTCCGTCTCTATCCCTGGCATTTCTGAGCCACATTTTAATGGCAGCTTCCACCTCGGATGCTGTGGCGCGACTGCTTTTTGTCACAGCATCTGAAGAAAACAACAATTGAAATGTAAGTGCTCAGTGTGAGTTAGCCACATGTGGAGCATTTAGTCTAGCCTGGGATTCCATTCACCTGTTGGGGTGGAGGCAAATCTCAAGCAGAGATGTCTCGAAACCTGGGCAAGTAAAGCCAAAATTACCTGTATGTGACCGTGTTTCTTTATTTAGGTAAACTGACACTTGGATTGTTCCGTGGACAAAATTCAAATTAAACTACTCAAATCCAACTTCTTGGAGTATTTAAAGTAATGAGGATTGGCACCAGCTCGTGACCAAGCCCAAACTGAACCAGGGCTGTAGGCTATATTTACTTGTGTACTGCTAGAGTGATGGAGTGTGTCAAGTTTATTACTGCACACATGCACAACATGTCAGATGTATTGCAGACTATTTGAGACTACAATAAGCTGCTGTGTGTGTATGTTCGCTAAATTTCTGATGGTTCAAAATTATTAAAATTGTAAAGTTATGAGTAATAGTTAATCTGTAATTAAGTTGGTTAAAAAAACAGCATGAGCTGCTCTATGGGAACATTTAAGGGACAAAAAATTAACAAAAAAACTAGTGATCTTTCTCTTAACTATAATACGAAACAGCTGCGACAAACCAAAAAGTTGAGACGGTACCTGTCTTGTTGGATGGGCAGTTTTAGTTAAGTATGGGATGGAGCGGTTATACCTTGGACAACTTGTTTACATGTTACTGTCATTTTTGCAGAGGTCTGACTATATGCAGCATTGGGCATGGGCGGTAAATAAAAAATTTGAGTATTGCTTACCTTAAAGCAGTTGTAATCTTAAAACGATTTAACTGTACTGTCAACAGGGGGTTGACCTCAAAGGTCAAAACTGCTGTGGGCCCCACATGGGCTAACCCACAGAGGACCCATGTGGGCTTACTGTGGGCAAGACCACAGTGGGTTGCCCACAGAAAACCCTCATGGGGGCCTCAAAGGGCAAAACTGGTGTGGGCCCCGCATGGGCTGACCCAAATGGGGCCCATATGGGCTTACTGTGGGCAAGAGCACAGTTGGGCTTGCCCACAATAAGCCCATATAGGGGCCTCAAAGGGCAAAACTACTGTGGGCCCCGCATGGGCTAACCACATGGGGCCCATGTGGGATTAGTGTGGGTTTGCCCCTGCCCACATTGCCCCACAGTAAACCCACACCTACCCACAGTGGGCCTGCACGAGCATGTTTGCTGGGTATCAGAGGAAGCATGTGGTAGTCTGCAGCCCTCCCCAGATCGGCAGAGGGGGTGGAGCAGAGACCGGGATGGCTCAGAGAGCGGGGTGATTGGCCAGGTACAATTGGGGAGAAAAAAGGACGGGGGATAAATAAACAAAAAACAACAAAACCTGGGCATGCTTTTGTTATAGGTACCCTTTCTACCGTCCACGTTAGGGCGACTGGATGGCCTGTGGAAAACAAAGTCACCCCCGAAAAGGAGAGCCCAGGTTCACTCCCTGAGTCCACTTGAGTTGAGACAAATTTTGGAGGCGGAGAAGTGCAGCAAATATAGGGACACTGGATTTTATCGATGCCCTGCAACAAAGTCCAGTATTGTATTTGTAGCCACATTCATGATATAGAGAAATAGACCTTTAAAGCCCTTTCAGCCACTGCTCTTCCCCGGCCCCCCCACAGGATGAGCCGAACACCAGCTGAGCTGTAAGTCATGCTATGAAAAAGAAAAGAAAAAAGACAAAAGAAAAAGGATGTTTCAAGCTTCCTGGGAACAGTCAGCATATGTAGCGTATGTAGCGGATGCATGCGGGGTCATAGTATATACCTCACTCCAGCACTTAACGTTAAGGCCGGTAATCCCCCTTCATGTTCAGGAAGCTGAAGTCAAAGGTCACGAGGTTGACCCCGATTCTGCCTGACCTGAACAGGGCTTGTTTTGGCCTGGCGTAATAAGCAACAGCATGGCTGTCAGGCCGGCGAACAGAGAACAGCACCCCTTCCTGATTAATCATCTCCCATTGAACAACTTCTGGCCTCTCTGCTTCACTTGACTTGGTCCGGATCCAAGAAGCAGCATCTGGAAACATCAAAGAGAGCAGCAGCGAGCTTCATGCCTGTGAGAGCGAAGGAGGCCTCGGCGAGCGATTGCATCAGCATGTCTTCTCGGTTTTGATTTGGGGTTACTTTCACAAAACATGCCCTCGACTCCATGGGGCATATTTCATAGGGTCTGACAACACACGCATGCGGAACGATCATCGGTTTGGGTATCGATGAGATGGTTTTCGTCTCCATTTTTAACCCCTTTGCACCAAAGAGATCAAAAAACATGACTTGCATTAGGTGGAAGGACGAAGCTGATCCTGTCCTGGGGATTGTTGTGTGTGTGCAAGGGGAGGAATTGGGAAAGAGCTGTCAGATTGTCTGTGCTTGTGCCAATGTGCAGTGTGTGTGTGTGTGTGTGTGTGTGTGTGTGTGTGTGTGTGTGTGTGTGAAATAGGTGTAGTCTCTTCTGCTCGTATCTCAGAGTTAAATCTTCCCTAGGCTGCAGGCCTGGTGCCAGGGAGTCCGGCTGGCTCGGCGGGACCCCACAGAGAGAGACAGACGGGAGGGAGAGACAGGAGGGTTGGGGGGGGGAGGGCATTTAGACAAAAACCCGCAGGAGGCCCACCAGGAGCTTTATTGGTACCGGAGCCTCCATGCCAAGGCTGTTTAAGGGGGAAGTTTGTCTCCACTTTTTAACTCTCGAGTAACTTAAAAGAGGCCGTTTCCCTCTCTGGCGTGTTCAGACAAAGCTCCACAGCTTGTTTATTTTCGCAGCAAGTCGCTGATTCCCTGCAATGACCCTCCCTCCATTGGATATATCCTGACCACTCCCCCCCCCCACCTCCCTCTCCCTTGCCATTCTAATAAATGGAGAACAGACCAAGTTCTCTGTTCCTTGGCTGCTTAAAGCTACATGATGCAAGATTGGCACAGTAGTGGCCCTTCTACAGAGGACTTGATGCCAAAAGATCTTTTTTGTTTTTGGTCTCCCACCATGTATTAACTTGAGTTAACACATGAGTGTATACAGAGCAAACTGGAATAGTGCCATTGTGTCATCAGTAGTTTTGAATAAGGTAATATATGGGAGTAGAAAAAGAATAGACGTTTCACCATCAAGCCTTCATTGCTGTATGCCACTGCAACCGCTGCAGCCAACAGTCATCACTGTTGTGCAAAACTAGTGTCGTTTTAACCCGGACAGCATCCGCATGTGGCCCACTTCAGGCAGTGGTGCGGCACTGCTGGCCTTCTTCTGGCCCTGACAAACTGGATGTGAGCCTGAAGTGGCCCACATGTATAACAGCAAATATGGCCCAAATATGCCAAATCACATGTGGGCCTTTTTTGGCAAAGCTGCGGTGCTCTGGGCAACATGTGGTCTGGATGTGAGCCTGAAGTGGCCCGTGTGGTAAATGGTGAATATGGCCCAAATATCACAAAACACATATGGGCCACCTTTGGCAACTATGTGGCACATGCGGCATTGCTATGGCTTGGTTCTGGCCTAGATCTGGCCAACAGGAGGGGACCGCCCAAGTGCCATCATTCTATGGTGGGCGGGATGCAAGGTTCGGGTGTGGGACGGGTCCGGGCCACAGCAGTTTTGCTGTCTGGGAAAGGTGCTGGGTAGTGTTTCATGAAGCACAACAGGACCAGTAGAGATCACATGACCTCACGGCACTGCTTAGTTTAGTCTAGTTTAGTTTGAACAGGGACAGTGGACATTAATCAACATTCAAAACAAATGGAAATGTACCCGAGTTCGCTAACGGGCTAGTCTTCATCGGCAGGCCCTCTGCCTGATGTTGTTCGGCATCCCAGGACAATAACACAGCACACAAAAATAAACAAATAAACACACAACATAGTTAATATACAAGTAGGTGACTAATGCCTCCCTCACCTCTCAGGAAGTAGACCGCCACGCCTGTTTGTTGTCATCTGATGCCTCGCCCCCCTCGCACCATTCAGGGACCACAATGAAGGATATCTACCGGTGACGTTAACATACTACGTTGTGTATCCGCCGCCTTTCTATTTCAGTTTGTCTATTATTTGTTTATTCGGTTGTTGTTTGTAATTCACATGGCTGACCAATAGGGGTCAGTATTCCAGTAGAATCACCACGGTACTTTTAACGTGCCGTTGAAAAGCCCCAACACCCCTGGGAAGGCTTCATTAGCACGTCGCCACACTCTGATGACTCCTGACCAAAGATGCTTTTTCTTTTTACTCATTTCCTCCGAATTTGGATGACAAACACGAACCCGGCCTCCTTTTCGTTCTATCGCCAGGACTTGATTTGTGTAGACGTATCCTATGTGAATCACATCCTTCCAACAAGTCATGGAGCTGAGCCTCCCTCCGAATGTGGGAAAGGTTTGGGTTTCCTGATGACGTGAGTGAGGTGGCGTCTTGTCCTCTGGGCCCGCTCGGCGTCTTACCAAATGCTCAGTGATGACCGTTTTCCATCCACGCAACACTTAGGCGACCCCCCACGTCATAGCCTCGGCCATCTTTCTTCCTAGCGTTTGTCCTTCACTTGAATTTGAACTGAAAGCAGTCATTATGTTTAACTTTTCACGTCTAGAAACTCTGCACACAACATAATACCAATATTCAGGAACACGTTTGTGTCTATAAGGACTGATATTGTGTTTGTAGGCCTTTATCCATAACTGTGTGTGACATTGTTGTGTAAGAAGTGGGGTTGTTGTGAAGCGTCTAGTGTGTTGGTGTAGTGTTGTGTGTCCGTCACGTCTCACTCTCAACCTTCACCGCTGGCTAGCAGACATGCCAGCAGGAGAACCGAGCCCGTGAGTCTCTCCCTGCCAGTCCATAGCCTCTCCAACAGCGAGCCCTATGTAGCGCCCCCTCGTGGCGACACACGGTAACTGGGTACACCTTGGACCCTGGCTGAACCACAAGGGACTCGGAGGAGGTCTGGCCCCTAGACGTGCGGTAGGCAGGCCCACCGGTGTGTGGCTAGTCTCTGATGCCCACGAACCACCCCCAGCTATGGGTTAGATAGTGCCACCTAGTGGTTACCTCGGGAGAGGAATAGGCTACGGGAGTAAACCCCTACACAACATCAACGTCCACAGTGCTGTTGTTTCTTGTTTTTCTTGCCCTTTTGTGTGTGTCTAAGTGGGAGAGTCCTGCTGGCGTGGTGTGTGGCTGCTGCTTCTCCCTCTCGGAGCCCCCCTTCCCATCCACCCTATGTTTGTCTGTGTTGTGTTTATCTGTTGTCTTGTTTCGACCTGTTTATTGTAAAGTCACTTTGACTGTTAGAAAAGTGCTGTATAAGAGGGATTTATTATTATTATTATAACTGTTCTCAGCCGTGAGGGCGTGGTCTGGTTGTCATTAATATTCATGAGCTGTCTTGAATGACAAGTACAAGCAACAGTTTGCGGTTATGGTGGGCGGGGTTTCATATTTTGATGCTTCAATCTGATTGGCTGTATGACGTGTGTGATGACATGAGTATCAGAAAAAACATGGGTTGACAGAGGCTACACTAGGGGGCGCTTCTTTCAAACGAGTAAAAGGAAGAAAAACAAAACAAAACAAAACAAAAAAATCAATTTCAGCCCAGCCCTTACAAAAAAGTATACTTGAAGTTAATTTTATTAAATAAACTTCAAGTAAAGTTCAAGTTCAAGTAAGGTTGAAGTATATGTACTAGTAGCATACTTGTTACTAGTAAGTATACTTAAGTATAATTTAATTTAGTATATCTCTGATAAGTACTTACAAAGTAAACTGAAAGCACACTCACTGATTTTTAGTTTAAAGTAAGTATACTGAAACGTACACGAATAAGTAGACATGCTAGCCCTTGGCTAACGGGTCGGGCCCTTTAGTCGACTGGTTAACATAGAGACACGGGTTCGCGTCCCGGCTGTGGCGGTTCCCGGACCGACCCCCTGAATTCACTGCAATACTTTAGCACATTTGAATAAACCACTTTTTGGTCATTAAAGATCCAATGCTGAATTCAGATGTAAACGAAAGGTCGCCCCACTAGCAAAATGCCAAACACAGGATCAGAACCTGCTGCCGCTCCTCGATTGATTGACAGGTCTCTTAATGCAAGGACTAACACTAAACACAACTAAATCTGAATTTCTAATGTTTTCTGATGCTGTAAAATGTTGGTTCACATCCGTAATGGTTGTAAAAAATTGGAGTAAAACAGGCCCGTATTTTCAATGACGGCCCGTTGAGAAAGATACAAAACCCTTATTTACCATTTATAACTCCAAGCTTCCAGTCATGTGTGGACATATAGCGCCATCTTATATGGTTAAAAAATCAGGACTCGGGCCTTTAAAAAAACAGAACGAGTGAAATATGCCCCTGGCCCAGCCTCCCTTACCAGACAGGAGGGGGATATTACGCCAGCCGAGTTTGCCAAGTGGCCCCTGCAGGGCACACAGAGGCGCTGAGGCCAGCAGATGCTGTGGACGTGACCCCGTCCCTCCGCCGTGTCTCCAGACTGCAGCAGTCATTCCGGAGGTGTTCCATGTGGTGGGCGAGGAGCAGGCCTTACGCAATCCCAGGACAGCTGAGGGCGGCTTGGGTTCAGAGGCGGTGCGTAGCAGGAGGGGCAGAGAGGTTCATGGGGGATTTACTGTTAAGTACATCAACTTTTTATGTCCGATTTGACCTGAAAAAATCCACGAAGAGTGCAAATATACTCAGATCTTTAGCCCCGTTTGTCTCGTGTGCCATTCTAGAACATCAACAACATTTACTGAAACTACTTCATATACTAATACCAACACTTACATCAATAATAAAACACATATAAATACTACTGATACTAATACTAGTCTTGTAACCAAAGTTTAATTGTAAACTTGTAAACGTCAGAGAGGGCAACAAGGCTACTCCATAATGACTGATAGCATTTACACAGCACTTTTTCCCAAGTACCCAGAGTGCTTCACATATCGGATATGCATACACAGGATATGCATACACTCAACTCCCTACTAATGCTAATGCTAATGCTAACACTAATGCAATGCTAAGGCTAATACTAAAGCTAATACTAAAACTAATAATAATTGGCAGCACGTTGGTGCAGTGGTTAGCGCGGTCGCCTCACAGCAACAAGGTCCTGGGTTCGAGCCCCGGGGTAGTCCAACCTTTGGGGGGTCGTCCCGGGTCATCCTCTGTGTGGAGTTTGCATGTTCTCCCTGTGTCTGCGTGGGTTTCCTCCGGGGGCTCCGGTTTCCTCCCACAGTCCAAAGACATGTAGGTCAGGTGAATCGGCCGTACTGACTTGTCGCTAGAAATGAGTGTGTGTGTGTATATGTGTGTGTGGGCCCTGTGTGATTGCCTGGCGGCCTGTCCAGGGTGTCTTCCCACCTGCTGCCCAATGGCTGCTGGGATAGGCTCCAGTATCCCCGTGACCCTGAGAGCAGGATAAGCGGTTTGGATAATGGATGAAAACTAATAATAATGCTAATACTTATACTAATTCCAATGCTAATACCGATACAGATGCCAATATTGTAGCCAATAATAATGAGGAGAAGAAGAAGAAGGAGGAGGAGGAGGAAAGTGCTTCACCATCAATGCAAACAAAAATATCAGAAGTAAGGTTTCCTGAACAGAACAAAAAAGGAACGAGAGCGCCATAAACCCAGCCGGTAGCCACGGGAGTGGCTGTGGGTGGTGAGCTGTGGTCAGGATAAGGAGCAGCAGGTGGACTGAAGTGGGTAGAAGGAGAGAAAGATGTTTTATTTCTCCACCACAGAAAATGGAGGAAGTCTCTTAACGGTGAATATATTACGAGACAAACACGGAGCGACTACTCGAGTGTCTGAGTACACTCGGCAGTCTATCTAAGTGAATTTCTACGTTGCTTCAAACCTTCTCGAGGAGCTCGTGTTAAATAACGAAAACCTTGTTTACGGAAGCCTTGCGGTATCCTTCTTGGGTCATTTCCCCAAACGGAAACATTTGGGTCAGCAAGTCAGAAATTAAATTAAAATGGAGCAATACGGTCCAGAAAGTTAGGACATCTGCTGAAGTGTCACACCGTCGATGGGGGAAAAGATGTCAAAAGTTCAAAAGTCCTGTTGATGATGTGGTCATGCTTGGCTGAAATAAGAAGAAAGATAAAAAGCCTGGTTTGACTCAGCCAGACTGCTGCACCCATCTCCGGCCGACATGTTGGGAGTGTGCGTGTACTGGGTAAAGGGATTGCAGTACTCAGATTAGATACTGGGTTGTATACTGCTGTCAGCCCGTCGAGCGTTTTCACTGGGGACCTGCTTTCTTGGCGCGTACCCTGAAAATCCACACACACATCTGACCTCGAACTTTTGCTCTCTGTCCGAGACCTACACCAGGACTTAAATGACCCAGCTGATCAGCAGCATGGACTGGCCTGGATGTGGGTGGGGTCACACCTCGCGGACAGCGGCGGCCTGTGACGGACGGCCCGAGGATCTCGTAGATCAGATAAAGGCCCAAAGAGAGCCCTTTCCTTCCTGAGCGGTGGACTGTTTGTGTTAGCCTGCTCCGCCGTCTCTTCTTCTGGGTGTGGGAACCTGCTCCTCCCAACGCTCACGACTTCCTCTCGTCAAGGACCCACAACCAGGCCGGCATGTTATGGACTGGAGTGCAAGGTTTTGTTAGATGTAGAAATGCACGCTCACATATCAGCTTCATAACTACACCCCTGTTGAGGGTGGTGCTGTGGATGGTAAATGCACCTAAACTTCTTTTTTCGGGCATGTATAGCATGCATCAAAGTAAATGGTGTCAAACTGATGTGAGCTATGGAGAACAGTGTCTTTCAATGGGAAACATAATTAATGCTTCTCTGAACATATTAGCTGGTTGCCTAATAACAAAAACAACAACAATATAATAATAATGATAATAATAATACATTTTATTTGCATAGCACCTTTCATCGTCAGAGACAATCTCAAAGTGCTTGAAAGTGTGTTAAAGCAATAAAAACAGACAACAACAAAGATACTGCTAGTGGGTTAAATTAAAAGCTTGTCTGAATACAAATGTATTGAGGCCTGTTTTAAAGGAGCCAGAGTCTGGGGAGCCCTTAGGTGGTCCGGGAGGGGGTTCTAGAAGGGCCCTTCCATTGAGCGAAGCTTCATCCAAAAAGCCCAACTGCACAACAAGGCTTTGTGGCGATCTTGGACCATCACAGTATACCCGCCGGTCATGATGCATGAATATGACCCGCCGCCACTAGGCCAACATGAAGTCACAAGCCCAGCATTCTGCAGTTTCTTTCAGCTCAGCTTCCACTTCTGTAAAGCTCGTTGGCGGTGTGCTGAAATTGGGTGTTTAGCCGGTTTCTTTGGAAAACAAAACACTGTTTGTTTCATTTCCCCCATTTTCTTTTTAATCTATCCTGTGGGATGCCTTTCATCTCAATAGCTGGTCTTCCGGGTGTTGAGTCATGATGATCCTTGAAAATGCACATTTGAACACATGAAATCTTAGCCCGCTGCTGCCCAGAGTAGCCCATTTACACTTGCCAAGGATCTTTTGTTTCTGTATTGCTCTATATCCAACCTCGTCTTGCACTGCTTCATACACTTCTTACTTGTTGCTATGAAGGTGCTCAGTGTGCAATAGCTGCTCGTTTCATTTTGTACAATTAACTTGTTCACACTTCACACCACTGTGGTCTATGTGAATGCATACTTGCTGCTGCAGACATATATATATATATATATATATATATATATATATATATATATATATATGTCTGCAGCAGCAAGTATGCAGACATATATATATATATATATATATATATATATATATATATTTGTGTGTGTGTGTGTGTGTGTGTGGTTCTTCAGTTTGGGGCACTTTCGCTTTTGAAATTTTTAAAAAATAAGAATAAATTTCTTTAAAATCAGTTTTTCTTGTTGCAGAGCTCTATTAGTGGTGTGGAGCAGATATCTTAGCAGAGCTTCGGTTGTCCTACAAAATACTTTTGATGTTATGACGCTTTTTTCAAAGTTGTGACAGCAAAATGTGATGTCATGACACGTGATGTCATGACAACTTTCACTTTTTGGAGAAAAAGTTGGCCAAGTCTTAGACTTGCTAAGCTAACTTGTTAGCTAGCATACAATGTACAATGAAAACACGTGAATAAAGTGAAGTTTCTTATTTCTGAACTAAAATACTCAACTAGTAACGTCTTTGGTGATGACTTGTAATAACCATCCTGTCAGATCAGGACATATAAACCTTCACATTACTACATGTGTAATAACCATCCTGTCAGATCAGGACATATAAACCTTCACATTACTACATGTGTAATAACCATCCTGTCAGATCAGGACATATAAACCTTCACGTTACTACATGTGCAATAACCATCCTGTCAGATCAGGACATATAAACCTTCACGTTACTACATGTGTAATAACCATCCTGTCAGATCCGGACATATAAACCTTCACGTTACTACATGTGTAATAACCATCCTGTCAGATCAGGACATATAAACCTTCATGTTACTACATGTGTAATAACCATCCTGTCAGATCAGGACATATAAACCTTCACATTACTACATGCGTAATAACCATCCTGTCAGATCAGGACATATAAACCTTCACATTACTACATTACTACATGTGTAATAACCATCCTGTCAGATCAGGACATATAAACCTTCACATTACTACATGTGTAATAACCATCCTGTCAGATCAGGACATATAAACCTTCACATTACTACATGTGTAATAACCATCCTGTCAGATCAGGACATATAAACCTTCACGTTACTACATGTGTAATAACCATCCTGTCAGATCAGGACATATAAACCTTCACATTACTACATGTGTAATAACCATCCTGTCAGATCAGGACATATAAACCTTCATGTTACTACATGTGTAATAACCATCCTGTCAGATCAGGACATATAAACCTTCACGTTACTACATGTGTAATAACCATCCTGTCAGATCAGGACATATAAACCTTCACATTACTACATGTGTAATAACCATCCTGTCAGATCAGGACACATAAACCTTCACATTACTACATGTGTAATAACCATCCTGTCAGATCAGGACATATAAACCTTCACATGACATTTGTGACATGAAAAAGTCACGCTGCGGCCATGACTGCTCATGCGCCTCTGGCACTTCTCGTTTCCATGGGAACCACGTTGTTGTTGTTTGAAAAAGCGTCGTTGCTGCTGTAAAACGTTGGGTGTGATGTGATGACAGCTGTATGAGGGACAGCCATATTTAACTATAGAACATGTGCAAATTGCCCATATATAAACCATATGACTTTGAAATATGTCTTTTTAAATTATTATGAGAAAATGCGAAGTAAAGATTTAATGAATTTAACCGTTTTTATTACTTTATTATAGAGGGGAAGTTAAAAGGTCTGGGTTGGGGACAAGCCCACAACAGGGACATTCTGCCACGTTTGAATTCTCAACAGACTGAAAAAGTAAAGATGTCATCACTGAGACACAAATCTGTTTTTCATAGCCAACGCCAGCTAACTCTAACAAATACAAGCATTGTTTTTTAGGAAAAAAAAATCCTTGAAATTCCCCCTGGGGACATAAAAACCCCTTAATTGAAGAATCCCCCATGTGAGTTTTTGTATGTAGGGTGTGCAGTTCTGCATGTATAAATATGTGCAGTAGAAAGTACATTGTGAGTTCTGACAACTGAGGACTCGTCCCTTGCATGTGTAAGAGCATACTTGGCTAACAAGACCTATTCATGGTTGTTGTAACACAGTGAAACAGAGCTGGCAAGCCGCTGCTCTCATCTGGGACACATCCCCTCCCCTGGCTCCCTCCCTCTCTCTCTCTCTCTCTGCTGCTGCTTTACGGGACCAGATCCCATGTGGGTCCGGAGTACCTGGAACAAAACAACGACAGTGTTGTTTGGTGCCTGGCTAAACAAAACCTTTCTGCCGTATTGTGGTCGTTCACAGGCCATTCGTGAGCATCCTACCGCAACGTGGTCCCTGCTGAGAAGCTCGTGGTTTGCGTCGCCTCGAGAAACCGAGAGCACAAACCGTTGTTGGAGAGCAGAAACAGGAGGCCGCGGCAGGACGACGAGGCTGCACTGGAGGTTTAGGAGCTTCAGGCAGGAAAATTCAACTCCACAAAGTAGCTCAGCTGTTCAGATGAAAGGAAACCAAGGGCTGTGAGGGAGCTTCTTCCCATGACATCACCACCTCTGCAGCCGTGTCAGGCACAGCTTCTCGTTTCCCCCCAAACCCACTCAAATTGTTTAGTTCATTTACAGATTGGGGGGGGGGGAGACTGCCCAGGTTTCCTCTGAGCGTCAGCAGTGGTACTGAATCAAATGAAAGCTGTGTTTTGGTTTTTCCACCAGATATGGGGATATGTTAAAGGTCCGCTTTAACACTGGCAGGAGAACTTGGTGTCTACACAAGTGAAACGGGACACACGAATCGTCGAGGTTTTGTCCTTTTTTATGAGATTAGAAAATAATCCATCCTCACAAATCACAATGTTGAAGACATCGCAAGTCACAAATACCAGTTTTCAGTTGCCTCATAGAAAATTATGTAACAAGTGAAAGAGGAGAGAGCAAGAGAGACAGACAGACAGACAGACAGACAGACAGACAGACAGACAGAGAGACAGACAGACAGACAGACAGACAGAGAGAGAGAGACAGACAGACAGAGAGAGAGAGAGAGAGAGAGAGAGAGACAGACAGAGAGACAGACAGACAGACAGACAGACAGACAGAGAGAGAGAGAGAGAGAGAGACAGACAGACAGACAGAGAGACAGACAGACAGACAGAGAGACAGACAGACAGACAGACAGAGAGACAGACAGACAGACAGACAGACAGAGAGAGAGAGAGAGAGAGAGACAGACAGACAGACAGACAGACAGACAGAGAGACAGACAGACAGACAGACAGAGAGAGAGAGAGAGAGAGAGACAGACAGACAGAGAGATAGACAGACAGACAGACAGACAGACAGACAGACAGACAGACAGACAGAGAGCGAGCGAGCGTTTAATCAGTCAAGACGAAAGAAGCTTTGATTGACAAACATTCCTGCAACTCCATTTCCAAGTTCATTGAATTGGGTGGTGTGCATGAGATGCAGACTTCCTGAGGGTGCGAGGGTGGAGATAAGTAGCCCTGTATCCAAATGCAGTCCCAGTGTGTCCTGCTGAATGTATTTATACATGAACCTTTACGCATGTGGGTCCCACGCTCTCTTTCTCGCCTCGGTCTCAGAAGAGAGGGCCAAGGCGTAGCCTGGGGTCTGTGGGCAGGCAGGCAGGGCCCCTCTCTCCACCCCGAGGTCCAGACTGATGACCTTTATCAATACCAGCTGAGCTTTTGCGTTTTAGGTGATCCACACTTGGAACTAGAGGAGTGCGCTCAGCAGGGTGCAGATCTCCACCAGGGGTATCTCCCCTTCCAACTCGGCAACAAACGACCCCTTTTCTCGCCTACCAGGAGAAGGGAAATACATGGACAGGGAAACCAGTGTTTTTCCTGCCATTAGAAGACTTTTGCGCTGCGCCCAAGTTGATTCAACAGGAAATATGGGGAGGGGAGGGGGGGGGCTGTCAATAAGCAGTGCTCAGGCTAAAAACATCTACCCAATAAAAGCGTTCTGCTCATCAGTCTGTGGATGTGCGGCCTTCTAGGCGGAAGCGACCAAGCCTGACATGAAAGGACAGACGTCAGGCTACCGTAATATCACAGCCCCTATAAAGAGACTTGAGGTGTGTTGAGGCGTCGTGGTTTTCCTGCTCTGAAGTGTGTGAAGGTGCAAGGCTGCGCTGCTGCTTGGCTTCCATTCATAAACAACAGGGGGAAAACATAGCTCGGCCATGGCGACGCTTCGTCGGAGCTTCTGAGAGGACTTGCAGCTGCGACTGTGCTTAACCCCGCTCTGCAGACTGCCTTTCTACTGCGGGGCTTAACATGGGGAACAAGAGCTGCGTTTGCACTAATTACCGAGCGGATTTTAAGAGAACTTTTCAAACGTCGCGAAAAACTAAATGCGAATCAAACGCGTTTCCGTCAACTGGTTTGGAGCAAATAAACGAGGTTAGGTGGCGGTATAGGCTATGTTACGCATTGCTGTAATGAACAGAGCAGAAGTAGAGGTTGCGAACCGGAAACAAAACCATTTACGGTAGAAAATGGAGCGAGGTCTTCGACCTCATAACTGTGGACGTAACTTGATGTGTACAACGTGAACCGCTTCAGCCGTGTGCTGGTAGGTGCAGGTGAAGGTGTGCTTGCAGGTGCCGGTGAAGGTGTGCTGGTAGGTGCAGGTGAAGGTGTGCTGCAGGTGCAGGTGAAGGTGTGCTGCAGGTGCAGGTGAAGGTGTGCTGGTAGGTGAAGGTGTGCTGCAGGTGCAGGTGAAGGTGTGCTGGTAGGTGCAGGTGAAGGTGTGCTGCAGGTGCAGGTGAAGGTGTGCTGCAGGTGCAGGTGTGCTGGTAGGTGCAGGTGAAGGTGTGCTGCAGGTGCAGGTGAAGGTGTGCTGCAGGTGCAGGTGTGCTGGTAGGTGCAGGTGAAGGTGTGCTGGTAGGTGAAGGTGTGCTGCAGGTGCAGGTGAAGGTGTGCTGGTAGGTGCAGGTGAAGGTGTGCTGGCAGGTGAAGGTGTGCTGGTAGGTGCAGGTGAAGGTGGGCTGGTAGGTGCA